>NC_062554.1:11124840-11427871 GCF_016906955.1 Phacochoerus africanus
AAATGAAAAAACCTACAACCAATTAAACCCACAGCAAAAGAAACCATAATAAAATAAAACAAACCAAATAATAAAACCAAAATAAAACACAACCTACAGAATGGGAGAAAATATTTGCAAATGAACTGACAAAGGTTTAATTTCCAAACTAAGCAAACAGCTCATACAACTCAACAACAAAAATAAGCACCCCAAACAAAAAAATGGACAGAAGACCTAAAGAGACAATTTCTCCAGAGAAGACATACAGATGGCCAACAGCCATGTGAAAAGATGCTCAATATCACTAATTATTAGACAAATGCAAATCCAAAGTGCAATGAGGTACCACCTCACACTTGTCAGAATGGCCATCATTAATAAGTCTACAAATAGCAGATGTTGGAGAGGGTGTGGAGAAAAGGGAATCCTGCTTCACTGTTGGTGTGATTATAAACTGGTACAACCACTATGGAAAACAGTATGGAGGTTCCTCGGCAAACAAAATATAGAACCACCATATGATCCAGTAATTCCGCTCCTGGGCATATATCCAGACAAAACTACAATTCCAAAATATACATGTATCCCTATGTTCATTTCAGCACTACTCAACATAGCCAAGACATGGAAAGCCATCTAAATGTCCACTCACAGATGAATGGATTAAGATGTGGTACATACATACAATGGATTATTACTCAGCCATAAAAAGAACAAAATAATGCCATTTGCAGCAACATGGATGAAACTAGTAATTCTCATACTAAGTGAAGCAAATCAAAAAGAGAAAGACAAATACCATATGATATCACTCATATGTGGAATCTAACATATGGTACATATGAACCTATCCATAAAACAAAAACAGGCTCACAGATATAGAGAACACACTTGAGGTTGCCAAGAGGGGTGAGTTGTACATCCCCTCTCTGCTGTGGTTGCCTCCGTGTGCTGCTGTCTTGTTGAACTCTGACTGTGAAAGCAGAGACCTGATCCTTGCCAGGGGAGGGGCCTGTGAGAAATCCCTGTTGGGGCCCCAGAGGTGGTCCAACCTCAGATCCTTCTCCTTCCCAGCCTCTAGGTGTTTAGGCTCTTCCCTTCGTGAGGAGCTGTCTTCTGAATTTGAGATTCTGCTGCTATACCTGGGTCTGTAAACATTTTCCAGCACAGGTGTCTCACACTTTGCACTCATTCTGTCCTTCCAAAAAACCTCCAAAAGGAGATAGGTTGCTCCTATTTTATAGACAGAAAAACTGAGACTCAGAGATATCAAATGATGTAATTAGGATCACAGGGCTGATGGAACTGGGGTTTGATTCCAGGTCTTCGTGACTGCAGTCCCAGTCTGAGCTAGCCCACTGACCTGTCTGTGGGAGAGACAAGCCAGGATGCTGGGAGGGGTGCGGGAGCTGGGGAAGGTAGCTGGCCTGGAAGCCAGAAGGGCTGCTCTTCTTCAAACCTGAGATCTGTCTCGACACTCCTCCTTTGCTCCATGTTGCCCATTTAGCAAGTGGAACTGTCACTACCATGTCCCCCAAAGCAGAAACCCGAAGTCAGTGTGGACACTTTGCTCTCTCATCTCCCAAGTCCCAAATCACTCACTTGAGGGCTTTACATCCTGCCTATCTTTAAAACCCATCCATGTCTCTCCATCACCACCCCTACCACCTCAGATCAGCCCACCATCTCCTCTCCTCTGGATGAAGCCAGTAACCTCTCTGATCTGCCTCATCGGGCTTTGACCCCTCAGCCCCTTCTCCCCAGGATGGTCACTGTGCTTTCCAATCCTCAGTGACGTCCCACTGCTCTCAGGGTAGGACCCCACCTTCTGACTGTGGCCCGCCCTTGGGTTGCCACCCCTATTCCTGCTGCCTTGCCTTGCACCAGCACTCGTTGGCTCAGGTCACTCTCGCTCCACTTCTCAAATTCTCTGGTGTGTCTTGTAATGTGTCTCTTCTGGATCGCCCCTCCCTCAGTTCTTTCCCTCAGCTACTGAGCTTTTAGATGTCAAGGACATTTTCCTTGTCCACAGACTAGATTGGATCAGCTTGTTAGATGCTCTCCTAGCACTGAGAACAATTCCTTCAACAACTCTAATTATACATTGGTTTGGTGTGGTGATTAATGTCTGTTCTTGTCTTGATAACAAATACCATGGGAGTAGGGAGGGTATATGTTATTAAAAGGCCTGTCCTATAGTAGATGCTTAATAAACATTTGTTGGCTTAATGGGGGGCTCATAGCTGAACTGGTCACTCAGTGAGTGGTTGGGTGGAAGGATGAATGGTGCAGAAATGTATGGGTGATTATTGGCAGGCAGATGCATTATATTGCACAGATTCAGTGCTTTAGAGTTTTAAAGCAGAGACGTATGCCAGTATCATCACATTTCCTCTTGTCCAGGAGGTGAACAGTCCTGTTTCAAGGAGGGGGACAGGTGGGGAACCTGAGACTGTTAACCCTAACTTTCCTTGAAAACCTTCTCATGCTGGCTCCTCCTATTATCTTCCATCGAGACCAGCTGGCTTCCTAGGCAAAACATTCTCTGAGGGAGCTGGGTTTCTCCATGGTATGATGGAAATCTATGCCTTGGTTTTGGATATGTCTGAGGCCTGGGGCTGCACTCCTGGGCTGGTTTCACCTTTTCCCTGGTGTACACACCATGGCTAGAGGTTGGGTCAGGGTCAGCGGGCTTGGTGCTATGCCACTGAGCTGGCCTTGGCCCCTTCCAAGTGTGTAAATGGATGCTTGCTCAGGTGATGGTCTCTTCTCTGGGGCTAGCCATGCTCCTCTCTGAGATTGTGCAGGATGCATGAGCTGGTAATGGCTGCCTCTACAGAGTGTCAGTATCTTATAACCCTCTGGCAAGCCCCACACTGGCAAGCCCCCGAGTTTTTCAAGACAGCTAAGTGTCTGAACCCAGGGCTGAGGTACATAGTATGTGGCTTGAACCTCTTGCTCCCCAGGGAGAATCCCTGAGCCAGCGGTCTCCCTCCTTTTCTGTGTTCTCTGCTACAGGTCTGGGTTTGACCTGATCATTTCTCATACCTTTCTGACTCTGTACTTTCTTTATAGCCTTGGTCATAGAACAGCTGTTTTGCTTGCCTTTAGATCAACCTAGCGAGAATTGCTCTAGTTTTAGTTGTAAATTGATGTGTTCCGAGGGGAGGTGAGTCTGCTATCCTCCTACTCTGCCATCTTGATCTCCTCTAACCTGAGATCCTCTTAATTGCCATCAACAAGTGTGGGGTCAGTCTCATCAATCCCAGAACCAAGGTGAGCAGTGACAGGAAGAGAAGGTGTGGATAGGCTTCTCCGTCTGCATTTCTAACAAAGGCCCCCAGGCCCAAACCCCCAAAGTCCCCACCAGCCACCACCATCCTCACTTCATGAGTGCTCCTGGCCACACATCTTGAGGAACTGTCCACATGTGCTGTGTCTACTTCCTTACCTCGCATCTGCTCCATGAAGACGGCTAACACAGTCCTCAATACTAAATCCAATGAACGTTTAGGGCTTGTCCTTTCAGCAACATCAGATGCTGCCAACCACTCCCTCCTTCCAGAATGCTCTCTGCCCTCACTCGTCAGGGGGGCAGGCTGTGCTGCTGGGGGAACTCTGCTCTGATGTGTGGGCCTGAGCAGCTCCCACCAAGGCGGCCAGAAGGCAGAGTCTTGCCACTGACACAGGAGGGTACAACTGGGACTGTCGGCACAGGGGGCCAATGACCACCCTCTTCCCCTTGGCTCCATGTGCCCACCTTCCTGCTTTTCCTCATGTCTTCCTTGGTCCGTCTCTCGGGCAGTTTCATGGGCTTCTTCTCCATCCATGTGCCCCCGCCACCCCACATACTGTGTTCCCCAAGGTCGGGTCATCTTTGCATCTCCCTCCCACCTCCAACTCTGCTGAATCATTTCCTCTGGGACCACAGCTGGAGCTCCTTCAGACTCTCAAAATTCCAATTCTGGCCCCACACACCTGAATGTCCCCTAGGGGTCCTTGGTTGTCCCACCAGCTGGCCCCAAGCAAGGCCTGCAGGAGGAAGGCAGCTGCCTCCCACACCAGCTCCACAGCACAGCTGGACTGTACTTTCTTGTTCCTTTTCTCGTCTGATGGTCACCTGCATCTAGGTGCTCAATCACTCCACAGGAGTGCTATTCTTTCCAGAAGCCTATGTGGGAGGCAGTGGGGCTCCATTTTGAAATGGAGGCCCAAAACCAGACAGTCCTGCTTTCTGGGATGACAATGTTGCTGTCTGAGGCAGCCCTGACCCACCAATGTTTACATGACTCATATTTATCCCACACTCAGCCCAGGATAAACAGGAGCTACAAGGAAGTTGCTGGGGTGTCTGCCCCTACACATCATCACATACATGGGAATATGAGGCCCAGAGGAGGAGTGTGAATAGGGAGAGGTCACATGGTAGAACTCAAGTTGGTGTTTCTAACACTGGGCTCCTAAACTGATGTTCTCAACTCTAGATTCCCTTCAAGGCCAAAGGCTATTGGGATTATGCCCATCATTCCACTGAGGAATCAGCCAATGCCAAGCTATTAGGAAGCACATCACTGCATATGGGAAGACATGAATTGCATATGGGATGAGATCTCTGCCCCCAAATCATGCCCATGTAACCTCTCATTCTCTGACTCAGGATGGCTTCACTTTGGCACTCATCCCTTGGACTTTGTTAGTCTGAGGGATCCAAAGATTGTATCATTTACCTTGTAGGTTCCTGAGAGGTTGTCTTTATTTACACGCTGTTGTTCACCATAGCCACTCCTTTAGTGGGCAATATTATGAACATTTCAGATAAGTCCCATGATGCCCGGAGGGCAATCAACTCCACCTGCAAAACCACGACTCTTTTTCCTTTGTTCATCCCCTTGAGATGAAAGGTAGACCAGAATGGTTTTCCCAAGAGCCTCCCTGGCTCTGCTATATGCCTTTCTTGACCACTCATTACCATCAGGTCACCCCAAGCAGAGAGGAAGGATAAGAAGTGGGCAAGCTGTGGCTACTTCTTTGAAGACCGCCCAAAGCAGGAGAGGGACATGCCGGATGTGGTGGAAAACATCATGAAAGAGTACCACTGGGAGGATTCAACAGTGGGGGCTTTTGGGGTTATGTTTCAGGAGGAGGGACCTTCATGGAGGGAACTGTTGGTTCATATTCTCCATGGTGGGCAATGCAGTTTGCAGGGTGGGCTCTCTGTTGGTCTCTGAGGTGGGTGCTTGGGTACATTCATTCAAAGGCCGGTTCACTGGGCACCAGCTGGTTCTATAACATCATCCATGGGAAATGGTGGTGGTTTAGTGGTTTTCTAGACAGGCTCTTGTATGACAGCTGTAGATTCTGGGAGCTCCCCTACACTCTTGGTTAAAGGCTCAGGGCTTTCCATAACTTCCAAAGGTTCTTCCTTTAGGAGGCTTACGCTCGGAGTCTCTGTGGGATAGAAAAGACAGAAACATAAATTCCTCCAAAGTTGCTTCTTTCTAATCTTTGCTTTCATGAGGTAAAACCCTAGTCTTCTTTACAATGTTAGCCCCTCACTAGGGGTCTTTCCCTCTAGTTTTCTCCCTACCCAGGCTTTGGCAAACTTTGCTAAGGTCCTCAATTCATCAAGGTGCTGGTGTTTAAGAGTCTATTGTGTGAGCTTCTAGCTCACCATGGAAGCCTTCAGAAGCCAGAGACAGACATTTGCTTAAAGTTCATGCATTTTACAACCATTACTTCCAAATCAGTTTGAATAGAAAAATGAATTAATATCTACAGTTTTAGGTTTCTAATTCATGAATGTTGCTCCATTTATCTGGGTCTTCTTTCTCTCTAAACTTTAGTAGTTTTCAGAGACCAATCATCTATCTTCTTTGCAAGGGCTTGCAATATTTTCCTAAAAATTCTATTTATGTTTGCGTGCTGTTGTAAATGATGCTATTTCGATTTTTAAGTTTCCAATTATTCAAATATAATATATAGACATAAAATTTATTTTTCTTTATATTAACCTTGTATCCTAGAGCATTGCTTAACTCATTTATTAGTTCTAGTAGGTTTGTTATTAGATTCCTTAGCATTTTTTTAATATAAATAATCACATCTGCAAATCAGGAGTCTTATTTCTTCCGTTATGCCTGTTATTTACCTTAGTATACTGGCTATGATCTCCCCTACGATGCCAAGTAGAAATGGTGAGGAGATATCCTTGCCTTATTTATGATACTAGAGGGAAAATGCTGTTTCACAATTTAAAAATGTTGTTAGCTGGAGTTTTTTTGGTAAACATCTATCAGATTGAGGAAGTTTCATTCTATCCCTAGATCATGCAGAGCTTTGATTGTAAGTGGGTGTTGATTTTTGCTAAATACACATTTTCTACTTAATATTGTTAATATTATAGATTATACTGATTAATTTTCAAATGACATCTTCATCTTACAAAGGTGGGTTAAAACCTCACTTTCTCCAGATGTTTCTCTTCTTTATATATTGATAGATTCAATCTAATATTTTGATCAGAATTTTTATGTCTAAATTCATGAATGATAATTATCTGTAAATTTTTAGTTCTTGTACTATCTTTGCCAGACATTTTTTTTATGAGATTATTGCTATCCTCAAAGAAGTCAGCTAGGAAATGCTTCTTTCTCGTCTTTTTTCCTGAGTTGGTGTAAAGTTGATCTTATTTTTTAATATTTGATTAAGCAGTGAAACTCTTTGGACCTGGACTTTTCTTTGTAGTGAGGTTTTTTCATTTTTGTTTTTTTCAGGGCTGCACCTAAAGCATATAGAAATTCCCAGCCTAGGCATCGAATTGGAGCTGCAGCTGCTGGCCTAAGCCACAGCCACGGCATCAGAGGATCTGAGCTGCGTCTGTGACCTATACCAAAGCTCATGGCAACACCAGATCCTTAGCCACTGAGCGAGGCCAGGATCAAACCTGCATCCTCATGGATGCTAGTCAGGTTCATAATCTGCTGAGCCACAATGGGAACTCCTTTGGTGAGGTTTTTAATACATAGATTTGATTCTGATAGAGAATAGGTTATTACAAGTTTTTATTTCTTTTCTCAGTTCTGCTAAGTTATATATTTCAATAAATTTGTCTACTTCATTTAAACTGACAAATTTAATGGCTTAAAATGTTCATAATTTTTGTTTTTATGTCTAGGATCTGGACTTTCATTAATCCAGAATGAATTAATCATTCATTAATCATTCATAACAGGCAATTTTTCCCTCCCTCATTTATCTAAGAGTTTGTCACTTTTACTAGTATTTTCTAAGATCTAAGTTTTCACTTTAAAATTTTTCTCTATTGTTTTATCTTTTCTATTTCACTGTTCCTGCTATCTTTATTATTTCTTTCCTTTTTCCTGGAGAAAAATTTACTTATCTTTTTTTTAAACTTGGCTTTTAACTTTGAGGTCTCACGATATATTTCCTTTTTTAAAAAAATAACTTTATTGGAGTATAGGTGACTTAAAATGTTGTGCTAGTTTCAGGTGTACAGCAAAGTGAATCAGCCATACATAATATGTGTGTGTGTGTGTGTGTGTATACACACATTCTTTTTCAGAATCTTTCCCCATATATAGGCTATCACAGAGTATTGGGTAGATTTCCCTGAGCTATACAGGAGGTCATTATTACTGACTAATTTTGTATATAGTAGTGTGTATATGCTAACTGCAACCTCCCAATACATCACCACCCCCCAATGTTTCCCCTTGGTAACCATAAGTTTGGTTTCTACATCTTTGAGTCTGTTTGTTTTGTGAATAAATGATTTTCTATCATGTTGTATTAGATTCTACATACTGACCTCAAATGATATTTGTCTTTTTCTGGCTTACTTCACTTAGTACGATAATCTCTAGGTTCATCCATGTTGCTGCAAATGGCATTCTTTCATTCTTTTTATAGCCAAGTAATATTCCATTGTATGTATGTACCATTTCTTTTTTATCCAGTCCTCTGTCGACAGACACTTAGGTTGCTCCTATGTCTTGGCTATTGGAAATAGTGTTGCAATGAACACTAGGGTGCATGTAACCTTTCGAATTATGGTTTTCTCTGGGTATATGCCAAGTGTTGGATTGCTGGGTCATATGGTATTTCTACATTTAGATTTTAAAGGAACCTCCATGATGCTTTCCAGTGGTTGCACCAACCTACATTCTTAGCCACAAAGTAGGAGGGTTCCCTTTTCTTCACACTCTCTCCAGCATTTATTTTTTGTAGACCCTTATTTGATGGCCATTCTGACTGGTGTGAGCTGGTATTTCATTGTAGTTTTGATGTGTATTTCTCTAATAATTAGTGATATTGAATATCTTTTCATGTGTTTTTTGGCCATCTGTATGTCTTCTTTGAAAAAAATGTCCATTTAGATCTTCTGATCATTTTTTTGATTTTTTTACATAAAGCTGTATAACATGTTTGTGTTATTTTGGAGATCAACCCTTTATTGGTCACTTTGCAAAGATTTTCTCCCACTCTGTGGGCTGTCTTTTCATTTTTAACAGTTTTCTTTGCTGTGCAATGTTACATCCCACTTGTTTATTTTTATTTTACTTAACACAAATAAGGTGGATTAACAAATATTTCTGAGATTTATATCAAAGAGTGTTCTGCCTATATTTTACTCTAAGAGTTTTCTAGTGCATCTATGTTTAGGTGTTTAATCCATTTTAAATTTATTTTTATGTATGGTGTTAGAGAATGTTCTAATTTCACTCTATTACATATAGCTGTCTAGTTTTCCTAGCACTATTTGCTGAGAGATTGTCTTTTCTCCATCGTATATTTTTGCTTCCTTTTTTTGTAGATAATTAACAATAGATAAGTGGGTTTATTTTTGGGCTTTCTATTCTCTTCCACTGCTCTATATTTCTGTTTTTGGGCTGGCCCCATACTATTCTGATGACTGTAGCTTTGTAGTATAGTCTGAAACCAGAGACTGATTCCTCTAGCTCCATTTTATTGTCTCAAGATTATTTTGACTATTCTGTTTTTTTGTGTTTCCATGCAAATTAAAAATTTTTGTTTTAGTTCTATGAAAAGTACCATTGGTAATTTAATAGGGATTGCATGAATTCTGTAGATTGCCTTGTGTAGTATAGTCATTTTGACTACATTGATTCTTCTAATCCAAGAACATGGTAGGTTCATCCATTTGTTTGTGTTATCTTCTATTTTCTTAATCAGTGCCTTATGGTTTTTGCCTCTTTAGATAGGTTTATTCCTAGGTATTTTTTCTCTTTGATGTGAAGGTAAGTGGTATTCTTTTCTTAATTTGTCTGATCTTTTATTGTTAGTTTATATGAATGTAAGAGATTTCTGTGTATTAATTTTGTATCCTGCAACTTCACCTGCAACTTCATTATGAGCTCTAGTAGTTTTCTGGTAGTATCTTTAGGATTTTCTATGTATAGTATCACGTCATTTTCAAACACTGACAGTTTTACTTCTTTTCCAATTTGGATTCCCTTTAATTTCTTTTTCTTCTTGGATTGCTGTGTCTAGGACTTCCAAAACTATGTTGGGAGTTCCCATCATGGCTCAGTGGTTAATGAACCCAACTAGCATCCATGAGGATGTGGGTTTTATCCCTGGCCTCGCTCAGTGGGTTAAGAATCTGGCATTGCCATGAGCTGTGGTGTAGGTCGCAGGTGTGGCTTGGATCCCACATTGCTGCGGCTGTGGTATAGGCTGGCAGCTACAGCTCCCATTGGACCCCTAGCCTGGGATCCTCCATATGCCATGGGTGCAGCCCTAAAAAGACAAAAGACAAAAAAAAGACTAAAACTATGTTGAATAAAAGTGGTTAGAGTGGACATCCTTGTCTAGTTCCTGATCTTAGCAGAAATGCTTTAGCTTTTCACTACTGAGAGTAATGTTAGCTGTGGGTTTGTCATATATGGCTTTTAATACCTTGAGGTAGGTTCCCTCTATTCCCACTTTCTAGAGGGATTTTTTAAAAGTCATAAATGATTGTTGATTTTTGTCAAAAGCTTTTTTCCAGCATTTATTGAAATGACCAGATTTTTTTAATACTTCAGTTTGTTGATGTGGTTTATAACATTATTTGATTTGCATATATTGAAAAATCTTTGCATCCCTGGGAAAAGTCCACTTGATCACAGTCTATGATCCTTGTAACACATTGTTGTATTTTGTCTGCTAACATTTGTTGAGGATTTTTGCACCTATGTTCAGCAGTAATACTGGCTTGTAATTTTCTTTTGTGGTATCTTTGTCTGCTTTTGGTACCGGGGTGGTGGTGCCCTCATAGAATGAGCTTGAGAGTATTCCTTCTTCTGCAATTTTTTTGGGACAGTTTCAGAAGGATAGATGTTAGCTCTTCTCTAAATGTTTGAGAGATTTCACCTATGAATCCACCTGGCCCTTGGCTTTTGTTTGTTGGAAGTTTTAAATCACAGTTTCAATTTAAGTACTTGTGACTGCTCTATTTATATTTTCTATTTCTTCCTGGTTCAGTCTTGGAAGGTTAAACCTTTATAAGAACTTGTCCATTTCTTCAAGGTTGTCCAATTTATTAGCATGTAGTTGCTTGTAGGAATCTTATGATCCACTGTATTTCTGTATCATTGTTTTAATTTCTAAATTTATTAATTTGAGCCCTCTCCTTTTTTTTCTTGATGAATCTAGATAGAGGTTTATCAATTTTGTTGATCTTTTCAAAGAACCAGGTTTTAGTTTCACTGATCTGTTTTTCATTGTTTTGTCTTTATTTCGTTGATTTTTGTTCTGATCATTATGAATTCTTTCCTCCTACTAAATTTGTTTTTTGTTTGTTTGTTTGTTCTTTCTCTAGTTGCTTTAGGGGTAAGGTTGGTTTGTTTATTTGGGATTCTTTTTTCCTGAGGTGAAACTGTATTGCTATAAACATCCATTTTAGAACTGCTTTTGCTGTGTCCCATAGGTTTTGGATTGTTGTATCTTAGTTGTTATTTGTCTCTAGGTATCTTTTTATTTCCTTTTTGGTTTCTTCAGTGATCCATTGATTATTTAGTAGCATGTTATTTAGTCTCCACATGTTTTTGTGGGATTTTTTTGTGGTTGATTTCTAGTCTTATAATGTTGTGTTCAGGAAAAAATGCTTGATAGGATTTCAATTACTGAGGCTTGATTTGGGACCCAAGATGTGATCTATCCTGGAGAAGTTCCATGTGTGCTTTAGAAGAATGTGTATTGTGCTGTTCTCCAATGGAATATTCTACAAATATCAATTAAGTCCATCTGGTCTAACGTGTCATTTAAGGACTGGGTTTATCAAATTTCTCTGTGGGTGATCAGTCCATTGATGTAAGTGGGATATTAAAGCCCCCCCATTATTGTTACTGTCAATTTCTTTTATGGCTGTTAGCAGTTACCTTATACATTGTGGTGTTCCTATGTTGGGTTCATATTTATTTACAATTGTTATATCTTATTTAGTTGATCTCTTGATTATTAGGTAGTGCCCTTCTTTGTGGTTTTGTTTTTCTGTATCCATTCATCCAGCCTACATCTTTTGGTTGGAGTATTTAATCATTTACATTCAAGGTGATTATCAATATATATGTACTTATTGCCATTTTCTTAATTGTTTTGGATTTGTTAATGTTGGACTCTTTTCTTCCCTTCCTTTTGTTCTCTTGTGATATTATAACTATCATTAGTTTTGTAGATTGCTTTTTCTTTTTTAAAATGTGTTTATCTATTGTACTTCGTTGGTTCGTGGTCCCTGTGAGGTTTTGAGTAATGTTATATATATGCAAATTGTTTTAAGTTGCTTTCCTCTAATTTCAAATGTATTTTCAATATCATGCATTTGTAGTTCCTGTTGTGGCTCAGCAGTGATGAACCCAAATAGTATTTGTAAGGATGAGGGTTCAATCCCTGGCCTTGCTCATTGGGTTAAAGGACCTGGCATTGCCGTGAGCTGTGGTGTAGGTCACAGATGTGGCTCAGATCTGCTGCTGCTGTGGCTGTGGTATAGGCTGGAGCTCTGATTCAACCCCTAGCCTGGGAACTTCCACATGCTACAGGTGTGGACCTAAAAAGGCACACACAAAAAATCCTGCATTTGTACTCTCCTCTTCTCAAGAGTGCTGGTTTTGATATCATATTTGTGTATGGATCATTTCCTAACTTTAATTATGTTTTCCTTTACTGGTAAGCTTTTTCATTTATAATTTTCTTGTTTCCAGTTTTTGCCTTTTCTATTCAACATAGAGAAGGTATTTTGGCATTGGTTGTAAAGCTAGACTGGTGGTTCTGAATTCTTTTAACTTTTGCTTGTCTGTAAAGCTTTTGATTCCTCCACTGTATCTGAATGAGAGTCTTGCTTGGTAGAGCACTCTTGGTTGTAGTTTCTTCCCCTTCATAACTCTAAATACATCTTGCCACACCCCTCTGGCTTGCAGAGTTTCTGCCAAAAAATAACCCCTATAAATATAGGGGTTCCTTGTAAGTTATTTATTGCTTTTCCCTTGTTTTAATATTTTTTCTTTGTATTTAATTTTTGTCAGTTTGATTAGTATGTGTCTCACCATGTTCCTCTTTGGGTTTATCCTGTATAGAATTCTCTGAGTTTTTTCAACTTGAGTGAGTGTTTCTTTCCTTATATTAGGGAATTTTTAAGCTACAATATCTTCGAATATTTTCTCTGATACTTCTCTCCGAGACCCCTATGATGAAAATGTTGGTATGTTTAATGTTGTCTTGGAAGTCTCTTAGATGGTCCTCGATTCTTCTTATTCATTTGTCTTTATTATTTTCTGTGATAGTGATTTCTACAACTCTGTTTTCAACCTCACTTATTCATTCTTCTGCTTGTTACCCTGCTATTGATTACTTCTAGTGTATTTATCATTTCTGATATCACTTTATTCATTTTGTTTGTTTGTTCTTTACATCTTCTAGCTCTTTGTTAAACATGGCTTTTAAATTATTGATCTGTGCCTCCATTCCTTTTCCAATACCTTGAGTCATATTTACTATAATCATTCTGAATTATTTTTCAGATAGATTGCTATTGCCCCTTCATTTGGTAGTTTTTGTGTGTTTTTATCTTGTCTTTTGTCTGAAACATATTTCTCTGTTGTGTGACATTTTCTAACTTTCTATGATTATGGTTCCTTTGATAGCAGGTATGTAGGTGCCATGACTAATGCATGGTCCTGAAGTTATCTCCATTGAAGAACTGGATGCAACTGGAGCACATGAAGAGAGTGGTGGTGGCTCACTACCTCCCCTAGAGCCAAGTGGCTGCTGGAAATGGGTTCTGTAACAGAGGTAGCAGTGTTACACATGACTGCTCCTGGAGCAGAGGGGACAGCAATGGTTTCCATGATTCCTCCCACTATTAGGCAGCTCACACAACTGCTCCCTGAAGCTAGCAAGGATAGCAGCAGTTCATGCAACCATTCATGATGCAAGGCAGCTCATTAACTTTACAATTTTAATTGTAATGTGTCTAGGTATATCTCTTTTTGGGTTCATCCTATTTGGAACTCTCTGGGACTCCTGGATATGGATGTTAGTTTCTGTCAAGTTTTCAGCCACTTTTTGTTCAATTAATTTTGGGGGTCCTTTATCTTTTTTCCTTTTGGGAACTCTGAAACGTGACTGCTATTACACTTGATGTTGTTCCAAATGTCCCCTAATGTATCTTACTTTTTCTAAAATTCTTTTTTAATTTTGTTGTTCCATCTGGATGAATTCCAATGTTTTTTTCCTCCAGCTCACTGATTCATTCTTCTACCTCACCCCGTTTGTTGTGTACCACTCTAATTTTTTATTTTTTATTTTATTTTTTTATTTAATTTTATTTTTTGCTTTTTAGGGCCATACCCATGGCATATAGAAGTTCCCAGACTAGAGGTCAAATAGGAGCTATAGCTGCCAGCCTACATCACAGCCAAAGCAATGTGGGATCTGAGCTGTGTCTATGACCTGCACCACAGCTCATGGCAATGCTGGATCCTTAACCCACTGAGCAAGGCCAGGGATTGAACCCGTATCCTCATGGATACTAATCAGATTCATTTCCTCTGCGTCACAACAGGAACTCCCTTATGTATTTTTTAGTTAAGTTATAACTTATGTTTGGTACTTTGTTATGCTTTCTTTCTGTTGAAGTTTGCACTGTGTTCATCCATTTTTCTCCTGAGATCAGTGATTTATTTATGACTATTACTTTTAACTCTTTATCAGGTAGATTGCATATATATCTTTCACTTAGTTCTTTTTCTGAGATTTTTGTCTTGTTCTTTTGATTGGAACCTATTCCTCTAATTTTCTTCTAATTCTGTGTGTGTGTGTGTGTGTGTGTGTGTGTGTGTGTGTGTGTGTGTGTGTGTCTATGTAATAAGGAAATCAGCTATCTCTTCCAGGTTTGTTTCATGCCTTATCATGTGGCCTCTTTTGGCAAATACACAAGTAATTTTGAACATGTATATTTGGCAGTTGTTGAGTATACCATTTTCTGTACACAAGTCAAATTGGCTAAAAGTGTTCAGACTTCTATATCCTGATTTTATTTTTTGTGTGTGCTTAGTTGTTCTTTCAGGTAATGAGAGGAATATTAAAATCTCCAACTATTATTTGTCTCTTTCAGTTTTTGTTTAATGTGTTTTGAATCTGTTATTAAGTGTAAAATTATAGTGCCTTCCTGATATAATGACTATTTTATAAGTACAAAATCTTCATTTCCAGTAATGCCTCATTTTTAAAAATTTTTATTAAAGGATAGTTGATTTACAATGTTCCTTCAATTTCTGCTGTACAGCAAAGTGACCCATTCATATATATATGTACATTCTTTTTTTAATACTAACTTCCATCATACAATAACCCAAGAGATTGGACATTGTGCTATTCAGTAGGATCCCACTGCTTATTCATTCCAAGTGTAACAGTTTGCATCTAACAATCCCAAACTCCCCATCCATCCCACTCCCTCTTCCTTCTCCCCTGGCAACCATAAGTCTGCTCTTCATGTCTGCAATATGATCCTGTTTTGTAGATATGATCATTTATGCCATACTTTAGATTCTGTATATAGGTTATATCACATGGTATTTGTTGTTCTCTTTCTGACTTCCCTTACTTAGTATGAGACTGTCTAGTTGCATCCAAGTTGCTGCAAATGCCATTATTTTGTCCTTTTATGGCTGAGTAGTATTCCATTATATATCTGTACCACATATTCTTATTCCATTCATCTGCTGATGAACATTTGGGTTGTTTCCATGTCTTGGCTATTGTGAATAGTGATGAAGTGAATATAGGAGTGCATGTATCTTTTTGAATGAATGTTTTATACATATATATCCCCAGTAGTGGAATTGCTGGATCATAAAGTAGTTCTATATTTAGTTTTCTGAGGAATCTCCATAGAGTTTTCATTAGTGTTTGTACCAGTTCACATTCCCACCAAAAGTGAAGGAGGATTCCCTTTTCTTATACCCTCTCCAGCATTTGCTACTTGGAGACTTGTTAATAATAGCCATTCTGACCAGTGTGAGGTGGTATCTCATAGATTTGATTTGCATTTCTGGAATACTGGATGACATTGACCATTTTTTCATGTGCCTACTGGCTAACTGCATGTCTTCTTTGGAAAATAAGTCTATTTAGGTATTCTGCCCATTTTTCGATTGGGTTATTTTTTGTTGTTGTTGAGTTGAATGAGTTGTTTGTATATTTTGGATCTGGCCCTCGTCAATTGCATCACTTACAAAGATTTTTCTCACATTCTGTGGGTGGTCTTTTCAGTATTTATTTGTTTATTTCTTATCAAACAGTCTTAGTCGTAATCAGTTGTTATTTCCCCAATACATTATTTTTTTTTCTACTGTACAGCATGGTGACCCAGTTACACACACATGTATACATTCTTTTTTCTCACATTATCATGCTCCATCTTTTCAGTTTTTTTTAAATGGATTGCTCTGTTGTTCAAAAGTTTTGACTTTAAAAAGGTCCCATTGGTTTATATTTTTTATTGACCTTATTCTAAGAGGTGGATTACAAACAATGTTGCTGTGATTTATGTCAAAGACCATTCTACATATGTTTTCCTCTGAGAGTTTTATAGTATATGGTCTTACATTTTGAGTTTATTTTTGTGTATGGTACTACAGAGTATTCTAATTTCATTCTTTTATATGTAGCTGTCCAGTTTTCCCAGCACTACTTATCGAAGAGACCATCTTTCTTCCACTGTATGTTCTTGCCTCCTCTGTCATAGATTACTTAATCATAGGTGCTTGGACTTTCTATTCTGTTCCATTGATCTATATTTCTGTCTTGTGCCAGTACCATATTAATTGAGTAAGTGTAGCTTTGTAGTATAGTCTGAAGTCAGGAAGCCTGATTTCACCAGTTCTATTTTCCTTTTTCAATATAGCTTTGGTTATTCAGGGTCTTTTGTGTTTCCATACAAATTTTAAAATATTTTTAGTTCTGTAAGAATATCCTTGGTAATTTGATGGGGACTGCATTGAATCTGCAGACTGCCTTGGGTTATCATTATGATAATGTTGATTCTTCTAATCCAAGAGAATGGTATATATCCATCTGATTGTGTTTTCTTTGATTTCTTTCATCAGCATCTTATAGTTTTCACAGTATAGTCTTTTGTCTCTTTAAGTAGGTTTATTCCTAGGTATTTTATTCTTTTTGATGTGATGATAAATGGGATGGTTTTCCTAATTTCTCTTTCTGATCTTTCATTGTTAGTATATAGAAATGCAACTGATTTCTGTGAATTTTGTATCCTGTAACATTGCCAAATTCATTGGTGAGTTCTAAAAGTTTTCTGGAACTGTCTTTAGGATTTCCTAGGTATAGTATCATCTGCAAACAGTGATAGTTTTACTTCTTCTTTTCCAGTTTGCATTCCTTTTATTTCTTTTTCCTCTATGATTGCCCTTGTTAGGACTTCCAAGACTATTGAACAGTAGTGGTGAAAGTGGACATCCTTGTCTTGTTCCTGATCTTAGTGGAAATGTTTTAAGTTTTTCACCATTGAGAATGATGTTATTAGCTGTGGGTTTGTCATATGTGGCTTTTATTATTTTGAGTTAGGTTTCCTCTACCCCAACTTTCTGGAAAGTTTTTATCAGAAACAAGTGTTGAATTTTGTCAAAAGTTTTTTCTGCATCTATTGAGATGATCTTGTGGTTTTTATATCTCAGTTTGTTGATATGGTGTATCATGGTGATTGATTTGAGAATAATGGAGAAATTCTGCACCCCTGGGATAAATCCCACGTGATCATGGTGAATATATTTTCATATATATTTGGATTAGGTTTGCTATTACTTTATTGAGGATTTTTGCATCTATGTTCATCAGTGCTATTGGCCTGTAACTTTCTTTTTTCTTTCTTTCATTTTTTCTTTCTTTCTTTCTTTTTTTTTTTGTATGCTTGTCTGGTTTGGGTGTCAGGGTGATGGTGGCCTCATAGAATAAGCTTGCGAATGTTCCTTTCTCTGCAATTTTTTGGAAGAGTTTCTGAAGAATAGATGATAATTCTCTGAATGTTTGATTGATTTCCCCTGTGTAGCTACCAGGACCTGGACTTTTGTTTTTTGGAATTTTTAAAATCACATTTCCAATTTCTGTACTTGTGATTGGTCTATTCAATTTCTTCCTGTTTCAGACATTTGTAAGAATCTGTCCATTTCTTCTAGATTGTCTATTTTACTGGCATACAGGTGCGTATGGTAGTCTCTTATGCTCCATTGTATTTCTATGGAGTCAGTTGTAATTTTTCCTTTTTAACTTAAAATTTTATTGACTTGAGTCTTCTCCCTTTTTTCTTGATGAGTCTGGCTAAAGGTTTATCAATCGGGTTGATCTTATCAAAGAACAAACTTTTGGTGTCATTCATCTTCTCTGTTTTCTTTGTCACCATTTCACTGATTTCTGCTCTGATCTTCATGATTTCTTTCCTTCTACTAATTTTAGGCTTTGTCTGTTCTTCCTTCTCTATTGTTTTGGGTAAGTTTAGGTTTTTTAATTGAGCTTTTCTTGTTTCCTGAAATAAGACTATATTGCTATAAACTTCCCTCTCAGAACTGCTTTTGCTATGTCCCATAGGTTTTGGATGGTTGTATATTCATTATCACTTATCTCTAAGTTTCTTTTTGATTTCCTCTGTGATTACTTTAATGATCCATTGGTTGTTTAGTAGCATATTTAGTTTCCAAGAGTTTGCAATTTTTGCTGTTGTTGTTGTTTTTCTTGTAGTTGATTTCTAGTGTCATAGCACTGTGGTCAGAGAAACTGCTTAAAATAATTTCAACTTTTTAAAATTTACCAAGGCTTGATCTGTCACCCAAGATGCGATGTGTCCTGGAATACGTTCCTTGTGCACTTGAGAAGAATGTATATTCTGCTGATTTAGGATCGAATGTTCTAGAAATAACAGTTAAGTCTATTTGGTCTAGGCTATCATTTAAGTACTGTGTTTCCTTGTTGATTCTCTGTCTGGATGATCTGTCCATTGATGTAAGTGAGGTGTTAAAAGTTCCCTACTATTATTGTGTTGCTGTTGATTTCTCCTTTTATGGTTGTTAGCAGCCTTATATATTGCAGTTTTCCTGTGTTGGGTGTATATATATTTCCAATTTTTATATCTCCTTCTTGGATTGATCCTTTGATTATTATGCAGTGTCCTTTGTCCTTAGTTACTTTATTTTAAAGTCTCATTTGTCTGACATGATTATTTCTACTATGGCTTTCCTTTGATCTCCTTACTTTCAATTTGTATGTGTCCTCAAGACTGAAGTGGGTCACTTGTAAAGAGCACATATATTGGTCTTGTTTTTGTATCCATTCCGCTAGACTGTTTCTTTTTCTTGGAGCGCTGAATCCATTGACAGTGTAATTATGGATTAGTATGTACTTATTGCCATTTTCTCGTTTTGGATTTTTACTTTGGTCTTTTTTTGTCTTTTTCTTCCTTTCTTCTTTTGTTATATTTTCTTTTGACTTACTGTCTTTAGTGTTGTGTTTGGATTGCTTTTTTTTTACGTGTGTGTCCATTATAGTTTTTTTCATTTGTGGTTTCCATTAGATTTTGATATAACCAATTCTGTTTACAGAATTGGTTTTGGTTGCTGTTCTCTTATTTTGCATTTTCAACGTTCTGCACTTTTCTCCACTTCTCATGCTTTCTAGTTTTGATATCGTATTTGTCAGTGGGTGATTTTCCACCTTTATATTATCTTTGTCTTTACCAGTGAGTTTTCTCATTTGTAATTTTATTGTTTCTGATTGTAGCTTTTTTTTCTGCCTAGAGAAGTTCCTTCAGTAGTTGTTTTATAGTTTGGTTTGGAGGTGCTGAACTCTATTAGCTTTTGCTTTTCTGAAAAGCTTTTGATCTCTCCATCAAATGTGAAAGACAGCTTTGCTGGGTAGAGTTATTCTTGGTTATAGGTTCCTCCCTTCATCACCTTAAATTTACTTTGATACTTCCTTCTAGCTTGCAGAGTTTCTGCTGAAAAAAAAATCAGCTTTTATCCTTATGGGGTTTCCTTTGTATATTATTTGTTGATTTTCTCTTGTGGCTTTTAATATTTTTTCTTTGTATTTAACTTTTGTCAGTTTGTTTAGTACATGTCTTGCTATTTTTCTCCTTAGGTTTATCCCATATGGGATTCTCTGTGCTTCAGCTACTCGAGTGAGTATTTCCTTTCCCATATTAGGGAAGTTTTCAGCTATAATACCTTTAAATATTTTCTCTGGCCCTTTCTCTCTCTCTTCTCCTTCTGGAACCCCTATGATATGAATATTGGTACGTTTAATGTTGTCCCAGAGGTATCTTAAACTCTCCTCAGTTCTTTTCATTCTTTTTTCATTTTTCCCCCGTGGCAGTCACTCTGCCTTCCACCTCACATGTTCATTCTTCTGCCTCTGTTGACTCCTTCTAGTGTATTTTTCATTTCATATATTGTACTACTCATCTTAGTTTGCTTGTTATTTAAGTCCTCTAGCTATTTGTTAAACATTTCTTGTAACTTCTCTATCTGTGCCTCCATTGTTTTTTTCCAAGATCTTGGATCATCTTTACTATCATCACTCTGAACTCCTTTTCAGGTTGATTGCCTATATTATCCTCATTTAGTTGTCTTTGTCTGTTTTTGTCTTGTTCCTCCTGTTGAAAGCTATTTCTTTTTCATCTCTTAATGTCTAACTTTCTATGTTTGCCATTTCCTTGACAGTGGGTATGTAGATGCAGCAGAATCTAGTTCTCAGGCGTGGTATCAGAGCATGTGATGGGAGCAGTGGTTTATGTTACCTCCTTTGGAGCGGGATGGCTGCTTGGAATGGGGTCTGTAAGAGCGGTGGCATTGGTTCACAGTTCAGGATTACTTTCATGGTAGGGTTGGCAGCACTGGCTCCTGTGACTCCTCCTGCTACCAAGTAGCTCTTAGGGCCATTTCCTATAACTGGCAATGTCAGCAGCTGCTCCTGCATCCATCCTCCATCAGGGAGGCTCTCAGGACTGCTCTCTTTAGCTGCAGGGGCAGGCAACCTTTCTGCAGTTACTCCCTTTGTTTGATCCCTCTAGGGAGTCTTCTCTGTAGCCCTAAGGGCAGGGGCTGATCTTTAACTCTTATTAAAAGGCTCTCTGTTTCCATAGGACCTGTACAACTCTTGTAGTCCCTCGCACTACTAGGCCAATTGCAGACTGATCCCTGTAGCCACCACGGAGCAAAACATGCATCCTTTCAGTGGGCCTGTGTCAGCTCTAGCCAGACATGCAATGTGCACTGCTTCTGTGGTCCCCTCCCTGGCTGTTTACGGGGATTATGGAGTTTATGGTATTCCTGAGCACCCCATCAATTCTCTTGGCCATCTGCATCTCCTGGATAGTGTGTGCTATTTCTGAATTCACTTTGCCCACCCACCAGGCTCTTACATCTCCTGAGACCATCTTCACTGTTTCTGAAATATCTTTGCCTGCCCACTGGGCCTTATACGGCTCTCTGCCTACCCACCAAGCTTTTTGTGACCCTCAGGATTGTCTGTATTGTTTGTGAAATAATTTTGCCTTTTTACTGGGCCTTTTTGTGGCTCTCCACCCCAATGCTCCATGTTTTTGAATTTTATTTTTAAAGATATTATTTCTTATGCTTATTATTTGCATGGCATATTATTTTTTATCCTTTCACTTTTAATCTTTGCTTTTGTATTTTAAGTATTTCTTTTGTAGATAGCATATGGCTGTGTCTTGCTTTTTTACTATCCAGTCTGATGATCTCTACTGCTATCCTGAGAATTTGGTCCATTTATAGCTAATGCCATGTTTCAACTTGTTTCCTGTGGGGGATTTTTGTGTGTGTATTATTTTTCTTCCTTTGTTCTCTTTTTCCTAAACCCATCTGCTACAAGAGACATTCTTTTGCTGGCTTTGAAGAAGTAAAATGCCATGTTTTGAGAAAGCTATATGGCTAGGACCTGAAAGTACTTTCTAAGATATCAGAGCAAAACTCTGCCAAGTGTGATTCAGAAAATGTAGATGACTTCAGTTTTGAGATTTTAAGGAACTAAATTCTGCCAACAACCCATGAGCTTGGTAGAGGACTCAAAGCCTCAGACGAGACTACAGACTGGGCCAATATCTTGATTTTAGTCTGGTGAGATTCTATGCAGAGCACCTAGCAAAACTATGCCTAGACAGCTGGTCCACAGAAATTGTGAGACAATAAATTTGTAGTGCTTTGACCTGCTAGGTTTGTGGTAATCTGTTACACAGTAACTAAAAACTAACCCATACTGTAATAGAATATATCCAAAATCAAGCAAAGAAATTACATAAGCTAAAGATATAAATAACATTCTTGGTAACCTATGGGATAAGTAACCATATTATCATAGGTTAATATGAAGCCACCTAACATCTATGTAATTGGAATCCCAGAAAGAGAGTAGTGATAGAAAAAGATTTGAAAAATATACATTGAAAATTTATACTGATCCAACACTGATCTAAAAATTTCAGAAAACCCTAAGCAGATAGACACACTCACATATACACACTCATAGACACTATAATAAACCAAACCATAATAAAATTACTTAAAACCAGTAATAAAAGGAACAATCTTAAAAAGCAGCCACAGAAAGTAGAGAAACTATGATAACAAAAAATGGAAGACTCCTTTTTTTGGAAGACTATTCGTAACAAACTATATGAGACAGAAGAAAAAGGATAAACTTCTTCATAGGCTAAAAAAATACATCCTAAACCAAGAGTGGTGAGGAACTCCTTCTGGTGGCAGCAGCAGGTGCAGCAGTACCACCCATCCTGGGGAGGGGTGAGGTTGTGCTGCAAGACACGACACTATGCTTAGTGTTCAAGGCCCTATTCTCCACACTCAGAGTGGATCTGGGCAGTGGTTCTGGCTTCTTCCCAGTCTGTGTTCCTTCCCGGATTCTCAACTTGGTTCCACCACTTCTAAGTACTCAAACAGATTTTCAATAAATTTACTTAGATGAAGAAAAACTGGTTTCTGAAATGGGCAACTGAAAACTTAGAAACAGGAAAAATTCTTAATATTCTACTCACCTTATTTTCTTCTCTTTTTAACATGATGGTAAGTTGGGTCAAGTAAACTGAGTGCTTCATCCACATTCATACATTTCTTTAAACTTTCCTTCAAAATCTCTCTCCCATCCATGCTTTCCTCATCATCCATATTCTTTTTATTTCTTGGCTGGATTACTTTTATGGACTTAACTTGTGTCATTCCTAACAACCAGCACTTCAATATGTGACTAACTTAGAATATAAAGCCTTTAAAGCCATGATTAAAATGAAGCCACTGTGGTGAGCCCTGATCCAGACTGAGTAGAGAAGAGAAAATCTGGACACACAGAGGACACCAAGTGTTTGTGTGTACACAGAAGAAAGGCTGGGTGAGGACTCAGCCAGAATGTGGCTATTTGCAAGCCAAGGAGAGAGGTCTCAGAAGAAATCAAACTTGCTGACAAATTGATCTTGAACTTCTAGCCTCCATAACTGTGAGAAAATCCATTCTGTTGTGTAAGCCACCCAGTCTTTGGTATTTTGTTATGACAGCCCGAGTTTACTATTACAACTATTGAAATTCATAAGGCAGGTGAATGCAGTCTTTAGACTTAACAACCAGCAGTGTGATATTTTTAATATCCATATAACTCAGAATTACTAGAGATATCACTATTCCTTAATAAATTTGGGTAAACTTGTTTAAATCTTCAGTTTTATAGTATGAAAGACCACTATCTTTCAAATTTCTGAACTTATTTTTTTTCATAGTCCTTATGGATCCATTCCTACAACTCTATGTATGTGTTCAACTCTGCCAGCTGATATAGGCATCCCATTATCTTTACTGCTGTCCACAATAAACTTAATTAAGTCATGATTTTGAGATTGTAGCAACTTTGTTTAAGGCTCCAGGAGCTATTAGAGGAAGCTAAATCATGTACTACACAGTCCTCTGGCTCCTAACTGGTTTTTCCTCTGATGTTGCACTGGCTTCCCAAATCAGTAACTTGCTGTGTGATTATATATAGAATAAACTCTAGCTTCTCTTCCCCTTACTAGGCCTATCTCAGTTTCTCAGCTCCTGAGTTATTCTGATGCATAATAAGTTATTCTGCTATTCCATCCCTTTATACAGAAATCTAATCATACTGTTTCCTTGTTTGAAACTCATTTGCCATCTCCTGACTGAGTATATGCAGAGCCTAGACTCTAGCCCATTATTCCAAGATCTCTGCAGTTTTCACCTTCCAAAGTACATTGCCCACAATTAAAGTCCCATTAAGCACCTTCAGCTCTGATGGTCATGGCAGTTTCTCTGTCCTGGACCTAGGTGCCTGGTCCAGCGGGGCCAACTGCTGTACCTTGCTTGCTTCCTCACTGCTCTCTGTGGGACAGACCTCTTTTCTCTTGGGCAACCCTCCATTGACAGCTTTCAATTACTTCAGACTCTCTCAAAGTGCCTGGCACAAAGTGGGATTCAATAACTGTGTGATAAGTGAATATATGAACAAGTGAACAAGAAACCACCCAGGTTCACGGTCTTCCAAGGAGCCTCACTGCTTAGAGGATAGAGTCCAAAATGAATCCTGATGCCAAGGGCCTTCCAGAATCTGTGCCTAGCCTATCTGTCCCCATTTCAGTGAGACTGGTCCCAACTCCCCAGTTCAGACTCCTTGAACTCTTGTCAGAAACATTAAAGGAAAGCCCTGTATCCTGAGGCAATGGGTAGGGAGGAAGAGATGGGAGTCCATGAGGTCTCTGACTTTACCTGCATAACTGCTGATACCTTTGAGGACTTTTTCACTTTGGCTTTCTCTCCACCTAGAAGAAAGCAAACTACCCATGAACCCATAGGCCTCTTCCAAAAAAGGCAATAATGCAAGACAATGGCCATAAAAGAATATCATCCAGTCAAATTCCTCCTTAAGCAGAGGGTTTGTAGTCTCCCCCTTTAAAGGCCACCTCAAATGAAAAAATGATGGGCATGCTGGGTCCTAACTGCAATGATCTCTGCTACCAGATGGCCCCTCTTTACCCTGAAACTTGCAGTCTTGTAGCATCTGCCCTGCAAGGATTCAAAAATGTAATTTTCTTGGACAGATTTTTAAAGAACTATGACCTGGAAAGAGGCAATGATTTTCGCAGGTTCACCCAGCAGCCAAGGGCAAAGCCAGGACAAATTTCCAGGCTTTCCAGATTGTGAACTTGCCCTTACACAGCACCCCGCTATGTGCAATTCTGTGGAAAGCAGGAGGATTTGGAGGCACTTTTGTGAACAACCTTTGGTCCCTGTCCCATCCCAGTTGATCCACACTGAATCTGTAGTCACAGGCTTTGGTTAAGCTTTAGCAAGAGTCCTCGTCCTTCAAATGTGGTCTCATGTTCAGTAGGTGGGTCACGTGTGAGGAGCTGCAGGCAGCATCAGATGATAAAACCCTGTCTCCCTGAGGATTTGCCATGTGGGATTATGGGAAGAGTGTAACTGCTTTTCTCAAATTTCCATAAAAATCACTTATATTTCTACTTTAGGAAAAAGCATTTAAAAATTACAAATATATGCTTACCAATGAAAATAAAATATGGCAACAATGAAAACTGCAGAAGCACAGTCCAGGAGAATCCACATCAAAATATAGAAATTTGGTGTCTGCAAAACATAACACAAACCATACTTGTGGGACTTCACAACTAGAAGGGACTTTAGATCATGCGGGCCAAGTTCCTTGCTTGGCTGCCAGGGATGGAGTGAGGACAGACCAGGCAGAGGAAACTTGATTGATGGGGTTGGTCACAAACACGGGGAGTACCTGCTGCTATCCTAACAAAACCCCCCTAATGTGCGTAGATCTCTATAAAGGATTAAACACTTCACCCACTTCATCTCCCTGAACCCTCAAGACAGAGGACTGAGGGAGTTTCAGAGATGTCACTTAAAAAATCTGATAGCAATAGAACTAGGATAAATAAATAGTTTAGAAATCCCGCTAGGGGATTAAAGACAGAAAGGGAATTTTAAGGGAGTTTTGGAGACTGTTGTAGGCTAATGACCACTCCAGAAAAGAATCCAGTAACCTAGAAACAATATACACTACCCTGAAGGTAATGCCGCTCCAGACACATCTAAACTCCAGACACACTCAAACCCTGATAGTTATAACACAAGACAAAAGATATGGGGTCTGAGTCTTGTAACATGAAGTCAGGTAGTTAATAGTCCTTGAAAAGTAGCATTTCTGCATGTAGCCAGGACAGAAATATAGGTGAAAGGGGAAAACACTAGGTAAAAGGAGACATTATCCTGAAACCTGAGATAAATTATACTATTTTAGTGTATGTTACCACCCTTTTGCTAATATATGATATATATTATATACAATTATAAATTACATGATATATATAATAAATTGTATATAAAGTTTAAATAATTTATTAAATTTATATATTATATATAATATATACAATTTAAATAGCACCACAACAGTCCTGGTTAAACCATCTAGGGTCAAAATAGGAACTAAGGATGTAAGCCTTGACATCTATCCAAAAACGAGGATAAAGGCAGTCTTCTCCTCTACTTTTCCTTTCACTATAAAACTGTAGCTTTTTTTGTCCTCAGGGCTGCTGTATTCCTTTGCCAACCTGCTTGTATCTCTCATAGGTGTCCTATACTGATAAATTCACTCTTTGCCTGCCACTTTGCTTCCACTGAATTCTTTCTGTGATAAGACAAAAGAATCTTAGCTTCAGTAAATCCCGATGCTAGGGATTTCAATCAAAAGACAGTAGGTTTGAGGCCCCTCTTAGGTCAGGGATCATGAGTTCAAGTTCTAGTCTAAGGTGTCTGTGGATCTGAGGTCCAGTCTGTGGGTTCGAGGCCCAATCTGAGTTTTGTCTGGTTTCAAGTCCCACCAGAGAAGGAGTATGGTTTCAAGTCTATTCCAGGAGTAGAGCTCAAGTTTCCTGACTTCCAGTGCTCTATGTTTTCATGGCTTCCCAAACCTGGCTGTGCATTTAAATCTACCTGAGCAGCTTTTAGTAACACAGGTGCCCGGGACTCACTACAAACTCGAGAATTAGAATGTCTGAATTTTAAACAAGCTCCACAGGAACAAGCAACCAGCCAGTGAACCAGCATTTAGGAACCATTCTCCTAAATCACAGTACTTCACATAAGTATGTTGAAATTATAATTTTTACCTAACATGCCCACCTCTCCAGGATCCTTGCCTAATCACCCATTTCACAAAGCTCCATCTTCTAGGTTCTCTTGTATGAGTTTTTTAATTGCCTGGTTTGATCCTTCCTAATTTCATTGTTCCTCCTCCAATATCTCTTGATGGTACTGAGTCTGGCATTTTTATTCTTTCTTATACCTTTTTCAACATATTCCAAGGTCTTTCCTTGGACTGATGAATAATGATAATAATAAAAACAGCATGAAAAACAATAACACAAGTTATCATGAAAATGATGAGAACGACTAATATTAATGAGCATTTACAGGAACTAAGGAGGTGTTCTAAGTATATTAAGTGTATTTTCACAGCTAATCCTCACTATAGCTCTACTAGGCTGGTACAATAAAGGCTCTTAAGCAACAGCCACTAACCTGAGACTCTTAATTCCTTCTGGGAACCTGACTGACTGATGCCTGGATCTGGTTCAGGATGCCCACCAGGTGAGCTGTACAGTCACCAAGAATCAATAGTTCTTACTGTATATGGCTTAGAGTGGCTGTACCTGTTGTTATAATTGCACAGTGTAATTAAATGTTACTTAGATCTATAAAACCCCAAGTTTTAAACATATGGCATTTCCAAGGAAACTAAGTGAACATTTTGAAAAAACTCAATGAAGACAGAATAGGTCAGTTAAAAATAAACTGCAATTGAATTAGGTGTGAGTGAAACACTAAGAGATGAGGGGGTGGGAGGATTATAAAAATCTGAGTGGAGTCTTCGTTCAGGTCATTTCTCCCACAAATTTAAGTTCTTGTGCTTTAAGGAAACAAATCTTAGAAATCATAGATGGTTCATTTGGAAATATTTTTTAATTTAATTTTTTAATTGCTCCAATTAAACAATTTAAATTGTTCCCCAAAACAATGTTTTTTTCTACTGTACAGCATGGTGACCCAGAATGGTCATTTGGAAATATTTATAAGCAAGAGAATAGAGAATTCAATCAGCTAAAATACCTTCAAAGAAAAGACCTTGAGTCTACATCAAAAAGTAATCAGTATTTATAATTAAAATGTGGGAGGTGTGTGTGTGGTAGACTTATAAAAATGACAATATTCCTCCCAAAATGCAGGCCTGTATGCAGTGTCACACTGCTGTTCTTCTCCATCAAGAAGTAAATTCTGTTTCTTCTCTTCCCTGCCTTGAATCTGGACTTGACCATGTGACTTTCTTTGGCCAATGGAACATTAGCAAACATCATAGTGGGAGAGCACTAAAAAGGCACATGCATTGGGGCTTGACTTCTCTTGCTGCTGGGAACCTGCTGCCACCAGGTGAAGATGCTCAAGCTGCTCAATACAAATCTGGTATGGTAAATCATACCATGTAAGACCCTAGACATATGAACAAGGCCATCCTAGAGCACCTAGTCCAGCCAAGCTGGCTCAGACCAGAGAAACTACTCAGCTGTCATAATAGAATGTGACAAACAAATATTTGTCAGTTTTAAGCCACTAAATAATAAGTAGGTGCTATTAAGTATTTTTTAAAATGTAATAAAGTGCCAATAGATTACATACCATTTATTTCATGATTCCTCGTTTTAACTTTTTTTTTTTTTTTTGAGTTCTAACTTTTTGAATTAACAGACCACTATGCAGACTGGATTGTGTTGGGAAAAAATGCTTCTATTTTAGTATCTTTATCCTCAATTTATAGAAAAACAAGCTGAGGCCCCAACAGGTGAACTAGCATTTCCAAGTTCACACAATAATTTGTAGAGCCACAATTTGCATCTGCACATCTTAAGCCAGAGTGTGGGATGCTTAGGAAAACCCTTGGGATACTGGCCCTACCTCCCTGAACAAAGTGGCCTTGGGTCCTTTACAAAAGCCCAGGCCAGATGCATGAGGAAGTCTTTTGCTTGCTTCCTTTTACACTCTTTGAATTTTGAATCACATGAATTTATTATCAATTCAAATATTAATGAAAAATTTTGCTTAATAAAGTTTTATTTAATATGTCCATGGTATACTTGAGACATTACTGATTTGGGGAAATAGGATTATGGAGGGGATGCACTGCTTTCTAACTTATGCTTTTTTTCATTATTATTATTATTTTTTGCTGTTTAAAATTTTTTAAATTATAGTTGATTTACAATGCTTTTGTATTATAGTTGATTATAACGTGCATTTTTTAATGATTGAATTTTATATAATGTATAAGTTTACATTATAATCAAATTTAAAAAACAGAAATGTTAGAAAAGTATATTGTACATACATGAAGAGGGACAATATGGGGACAGACAAGTGGAGAGGCTTCACCTACACCAAGAGACCTGCCATCCAAGGTTTCCTTGAGGGTCATCTGCAAAAGCTGCCCAAGCCACCAAGAAAGAAGGGGTAAGCAATATCACACTGCCACCAGAGGGCCTCAGTGCAGTACTGGCCTTGCAACTGTGCCCTTGGTCCTGATGCCCCTTCTCCTGTCCTGACCCTGATGAAGTCAGAAACAAGGGCCAGTGCGGCTGGGGGATGGAGGAGGCAACCGAAATATTTAGGCTTCTCATTAAGGTTTCTCTGCCTAAATCTTTGACTCTCAATAAAGTTTAGAGCTTGGGATATTATTATGGACTAGACACTTGGATACTGAATTGAGGCTTTTTGGTGACTAAAACTGTACTTCAAAAAATTATTTAAGGGAGTTTCCATTGTGACTCAACAGGCTACGAACCTGACTAGGATCCCAAGATGATGCGGGTTTGATCCCTGGCCTCGCTCAGGGGGTTGGGGATCTGGCATTGCCTGATCTATGGTGTAAGTTGCAGTCGTAGCTCAGATCCTGGCCTGCTGTGGCTGTGGTATAGACCAGCAGCTATAACTCTGATTTTACCCTAGCCTGGGAACTTCCATATGCTGCAGGTGTGGCCCTAAAAAGAAAAAAAAAATAAGAGTAACTAGAAAGCTATGGGATCTGAAAGAGGCAGGGAAAGATCTAGCTCACAAAGAAGTCTAAATAGTCATGGAAATTAAGCTGTTTTCTGTTGAAGGCTGTCGGTTCCACCCAGTCAGTCAACCTGCTCTACACTGATGAGAAAAATGGGCTCTGTAGCAGTTAGCGGTTAGCTGGGGCTCCCTTCACAGGTAATAAGTGACGGGATTTAGCTGAAATTGTAACCTGGGTCCTCAGGTCCCCAAGCCTCTGGCCATAAGCAGTAGCAGGACAGAGGGGGAAATCAAGCTAGCTGGCTGGACACTCGATCTTCTTTTCAAAAGCCTTTTCTCAGGACACGACACACAGTTGTCCCCTTGGGCTTGAGGACACCTGGTTTTCTCTCCGCAGCCCATGCCACTGTCATTGTTGCCACGCCTGCAGGGATGTGGGGCTGCACTGACACAACTCTGGAGTCAGACTTCAACTGAACCTTGCATCATGTGATGATGTGCAAGGATCTTAACAGCTTCAAGCTTCCGATTCCCCATGGGGATACCAACTGTGGATACCTCAGAGGGTTAAATTACGTAATGCATGAAAGGTACACTGTGAGGATTCGGTAAACAGCAATTACGACACCAATATTGATTTCTCCCTCAAAATCACAGAACTGTCTGGGGGAGAGAAGGGAGAAAGCCACAGATCCAATATCACATTAGTCTCTGCTCTTAACTGGCTCCCATGGAGACTGCACAGTGGGCAAGGGAGGAGTGGGGTGCGGGACAGAGGCTCCTATTTTACCAGATGTGGGAGAACAGTCTGGACAACCAGCTCACCATGAAGTAGTAAGGGTGATTGATCTTATTCAGGACCTGAATGTTGTCTGTGGTCACTGACTGAATCCTGGAGCACCAGGCCAGTGAGAAGAGCCAAGGTTCGTTGATGACGTACAAGTTGATGTTGATGTTAGCTGCTTTATATTCTCTGGGAAGACAAAGAACCCACAGGAGATTTAGGCTTAATCTCACCTTCATCATGTAAGAGGGAAAGAGCCACCATACTTGTGAGAGGCTGTTGCTTAAATCACCAGAAGTAGTTGGTCCTGGGACAATGAATAATATGACGTGCAGAATGGAGTTACAGTGAGATAAAAGACTAGACTTAATACCCTTGCTCCTGTACCAACAGGAGTATTTTAGTGAACTGTCTGTTCTAAGGGAAAAAGAAGAGGGGAAACAAACGGAAGAGGGAAAGGAAAGGAAGGAAGAGAGGAGGGAGGGAGGAAGGAAGGGGAAAAAATGGAGGGTTCCATTAGAATTTGCCAATTTACATGGTGTGAATACTCCTACAATAGCCCAATTTCAACTAACTGGTAAAACACTTATGCTTGTTTCCTGAATATTTAATAACTGGCTCCCCTGAGCTGACAAGAGTGAGCTCCAGCACACTATTGTGTAGAAATGGTACTTACTTCCTTAAGAACATCTACCGTCTTCTACTCTAGCTGCTCTCCTATCAGTCTTCTTTACTTGACTTTAAGAAAATTAAAAGCAGACATCATTGCCTTACTCCTCTCTGTATATCCAGGACCTAGCATAATACTTGCCTCATAAATAGTTAACTGAAGGAATAAATAAATAAATACTGATCTGATAAATATTTACATTTCAAATAAATAAAAGAATTTTTTTCCCTTTGGCTGCACAATGGCATATGGAGTTCCCAGGCCAGAGATCAGAGCCACAGTCGAGACCCAAGGCAGATCCCTAACCCCCCACGCCAGGCCAGGGATGGAACCTGCGTCCCAGCGCTGCCAAGATGCCACTGATCCCATTGCTCTACAGCGGGAACTCATCAAATAAATAAAATAATTTTTTAAAGCACCGGGTAGGGGAAATAGAACCCAAATTTCCCTGTGCACTAAATGCCAGTAGATATTTATGTATTATGTATAGAGCCAGAAAGAAAATAAGTAGAAGAGTATCTAGTAATTCTAGCCAAGTTGTCATTTTCAGGGAAAACTTCTCACGTCATATGCCATGTAAGTCCCTTCAAAAATTTTTGTCTTAACCCTGGAAAGGGTATAACATATAAAAACAGCTCCATAAAGCCTAAGTTTGAATCCATCTTTGTCTTGCACTACTTTGATAAGTTCTTAGGCTCAGTGTATAAACTGATTCTGAAGTAAAATAATACTATCACCTTTGCAGAAGTGCTTATAATTAGTTACCCAGTATGTTAGAATTGTCTTTAAGACAATTTTACAGATCACCTAAAGATTAAAAACAACAACAACAAAAAAGAAATGAGGAAATAATAGTCAAAAGCTATTTTAAAGTTTTTTGAAACCAACACACAAAAACCATTCATAATTTCTATATATTGATAATGAACCTATAGAAACTGAAACACAATACCACTAAAAATTATTCCAAAGAAAAGCAAATACTTAGGTATAAATTTAAAAAAAAAAAGCACAGAATTGTTAAGCCATAAACTATAACGCACTGAAGAAAGTAATCAAACAAGCTTTTAAAAAGTGAACAGGCATATGTGTTTATGAACTGGAAATCTCAATATCATAAAGATGTCAATTCTCCTCTCACTGACCTGCAGGATAAATGCAATTCTATCAAAACACAGGTAAGGGAGTTCTCATTGTGGCAGTGGGTTAAGAATCCAGTTTGTCTCTGTGATGGCTCAGGTCACTGCTGAGGCATGAGTCTGATCTCCAGCCCACTGAAATGGGTTAAGGATCTGGTGTTGTCACAGCTGTGGCTTGGATTTGATCATTGCCTGGGCACTTCCATATGCTGCATGTGCAGCCAAAACAAAAACAGAAACAAAAACATGCCAGCAAGGTTTTTTTGTGTAGTTAGCCTAGCTGATTCTGAAATGTATATGGAAAGGCACAGCCCAAAATTTAACTAAAATGATACTGAAAAAAACTGAATAATGTGAGACTCACCCTACCCAGTATTAAGGCTTATTATATAGCTAAAGTAATAAATGTGGTATTAGAGAAGGAATATAGGCCAATGGAACATAATTAAGCCAGAAACACCCACACAAATATGTCAAAGTGATTTTTGACAAAGGTGCAAAAGTAATCTATGGCATAAGGAGAGTTTTTTCAACAAATGGTACTAGAGGCACAGGCAAAAACCAAAAAAACCTCAATCTAGGAGCCCACTGCGGCTCAGTGGAAACAAACCCAACAGGATCCACGAAGAACCCCTGGGCTTGCTCAGTGGGTTAAGGATCTGGCATTGCTGTGAACTGTAGTGTAGGTCACACACATGTTGCTGTGGCTATAGTGTAGGCCTGCAGCTGTAGCTCCCATGTGACCCCTAGCCCAGAAACCTCCATGCAGGTGCGGCCCTAAAAAAAACAAAACAAAACAAAACAAAAAAACTCAATCTACACCACACACCCACATATTCCATATAAAAACTGACTCAAAATGGATCACAGACTTAAATACATAGTGTAAAACTATAAAACTTTCAGAAAATAAATAGGAGAAATCTTTGAGACCTAAGGGCTAGACAAAGAGTTCTTAGACTTGACACTAAAAGCATAATTTACAAAAGGGAAAATTGATAAGTTAAAGATAATCAAAATTAAAAAAAATTTTGTTTTGAGGAAGATTCTGTTAAGGAGATGCTACAGACCAGAAAAAAACTGGGACAAAATATTTGCAAACCAAATATCTAACAAAGGACTATCTTTATAATATAAAATAACTCTCAAAATTCAACAATGAAAAATTAAGCAATTAAGGGAGTTCCCAATGTGGCTCAGTAGTAACAAACCTGACTATGATCCATGAGGATGGGGTTCAATCCCTGGCCTTGCTCAGCGGGGTTAAGTATCTGGCATTGCCATGAGCTGTGGTGCAGGTACCAGACACGGCCCAGATCTGGTGTTGCTATGGCTGTGGAATAGGCCAGCAGCTGTAGCTATGATTTGAATCCTAGCCTGGGAATTTCCATATGCTATGAGTTTGGCCCTAAAAAATATTAAGCATAGTTAGAAATAATATGAAAAGACATTTCACTGGAGAGGACAGATCATTGGCAAGTAAGAACATGATAAGATGTTCAATATTATTACTCAATAAAGGATTGAGGAGTTCCCGTCATGGTACAGCAGAAACAAATCCGACTCGGAACCAGGATGTTGCAGGTTCATTCCCTGCCCTCACTCAGTGTGTTAAGGATCTGGCATTGCCATGAGCTGATAAGTCACAGACACAGCCCAGATCTGGCATTGATGCGGCTCTGGTGTAGGCCAGCAGCTACAGCTCTGATTAGACCCCTAGCTTGGGAACCTCTATATGCTGTGGGTGCAGCCCTAAAAAGGCGAAAGTCAACAACAACAAAAAATTATTACTCAACAAAGAACTGAGGAGTTCCCATTGTGGCTCAGTGGTAACAAACCTGACTAGGATCCATGAGGATACGGGTTCAATCCCTGGCCTTGCTCAGTGGGTTAAGGATCTGGTGTTGCTATGAATTATAGTGTGGCTTGCAGTCAGGCTCAGATCGCTCCTGTGTTGTTGTGGCTGTGGTGTAGGCTGGCAGCTGCAGCTCTGATTCAACCTCTCTCCTGAGAACTTCCATATGTTGCAGGAGTGGCCCTTAAAAGCCAAAAAAAAAAAGACCCAAAGAATTAAAAATTAAAACCATAAGAGCTATCACCACATACCTATTAGAATGGCTACTGTAAAAAAAAGATGATGCCAAAAACTATCAAGGATACAGAACCTCTGGATCATCATATATTGCTGGTGGGAATGTAAAATGGCACAGACCCTTGAAGAAGTTTGGAAGTTTCTTATAAACTAAATAAAAGTTTATATAGTTTATAAAGTTCCTTATAAAGCTTTTAAAATGATGATTTCCCAGCAACTGCATTCTTGGGCATTTACCCCTTAGAAGTAATAGTTTATATTCACAGCAGGGGATTCTGGGAAGATGATAGGAAAGAAGCACCAGGAACCTGTCCACATGTATACAGTAACTGCACGGCAAAATCTATCTCAGGTAACTATTTTGGCACTATAGCGTCTATTGAAAGCTTGCAGGGAAGTTTTAGATAGTAAGTTATGGTTAACTCTGGCCACTTTAAGCAATTAGAAAGGTAGTATTTCCAATTTCACACACCAAGCCCCATTGTTCCTGGAGCTGCTCCTGGAGCAGCTTGCATAAGGCTTTTGGGAGCCAATGTGGGCTAAAGGGTCACTATCTTCCAAATATTGGTGATCTGTGCTCTGATCACTGATTGTTGCGTCTGACCACAGATGGGCACAGAAAGAGGAGGGCAGCCATTGCTGCCTCCCTCACCACCCCCATTGTTGCAAAGCTCTCCCTTTACCACCAAAGTGACTTCCATTGTATTTAAAAGACTAGAGTACTTTCCTTTCCGTATTTCATTTTTATTTTCCCCCCTTTTGGGAGCCAGACTTTAAAGATTAGGACATTCAGAAGCAATCCACTGGGGTAAAGGAAGAAATGGGAGGGTAGGAATAACATGTACACACTACTATATAAAATAGATGATTAATGATAATTACTGCATAGCATGGGAAAACCTACTCAATAGTTTGTAATAATCTATATGGGAAAAAATAATGGATATATTTATAAGTATATTTATATTTATAAGTATCACTTAGCTCTACACCTGAAACTAATCAATATTTAAGTCAACTATACTCCAATAAAATTAAACTTTTAAAAAAGCAACTGCATATATAGGGAAAATTACAAGGTGATCAAGTATGCCTGGGGAAAGGCATATTAGAGACCTAAGAAGAATTTAAGCTTAAAGCTCAGGCTGACTGTTAGGCACAGAGACAGCCAACAAACAAACAAATAACCAAAAAAAGGCAAACCTAGGGACGAGGGAGAATCTGACTTCCAGAGTAACCAGATTATTAGATTCCAATGTCCCATTTTCAACAGAAATCACAAGGTGTACAAAGAAACAAGAAAGTGGGGTTCCTTCAAAAGAAAAAAATAAAACCTGTCCCTGGCAAAGAGCTGATGGCAATATACTAGACAAAGACTTAAAAAAAAATCTTAAAGATATCAAATGAACTAAAGGTAGATGTATAAAGTTAAAAAAATACATGAACAAAATGGAAATATTAATGAGACAGAAAACCTAAAATATAACCCCCAAAGTTCTGGAGCTGAAAATTACATGAACTGAAATGAAAAACTGACTATTAATATTCCAAGGTAGATTTGAGTGGGCAGAATTAAAGACAGGTCAATAGAAATTAATAATTCTGAGGAAAAGAAGCAAAAAATATTGAAGAAAGTGGAACAGATTTCTGTGAGACACCATAAAACAAGTCGGTATATGCATTACTGGGGTCCAAAAAGGAGAAAAGTGAAAGGTATAGAAAGAATATTTGAGGCAATAATGGCTATAACATCTCAAATATGTTAAAAAATATGAATATAAATATCCAACCAACTATAAGTAATAGCACTCAAAGAGATCCACTCTATGACACATTATAATCAAACTTTTGAAAGCCAAAGGCAAAGGAATAATCTTGAAAGCACCAAGAGAGAAGCAGCTTGTCACATACAAAGGATCATCAGCAGATTTCTGATAAATTCTGCAGGATAGAAGACAGTGGGCCCACATATCCCAAGTGTTAAAAAAAAAAAAAAACTGTCAACCAAGATTCTTATATCCAGCGAAACCTGACTTTCAAAAATAAGGAGTGCTGTGGGGAAGAACAAATCTGACTCACCTGACTCCATGTGAGATCTGGTTCTCTTACTTTAACCTTTGTCTTCTACTGCTTTTGCTACAAGAATATTGCCTATAGCCTGAAATATATAGACAGCCCATTCTCAAGGCTCTTACCTTTAAAGATATAATATATTTCCATTTATATGGGGAGAAAAATAACTGCATAACAGAGAATAACATTTGTCTTTTTGGGCATTTATAGGACCATTGTAACCTGGCCCATGAGGACAGATGTAAGAACAAAGGGATCCTACACCAAGAAGTTTACAACAGCCAACCACATCCTCTCTTTTAGTACAAAAGAAACCTAAATTTTAACTTGGGTAAGATGTTTCTTTGGGACTAGTCCGCCATCTTCTCAGTCTGCTGGCTTTTTGAATAAAGTTGCTATTCCTTGTTCTAATAGCTCAGCTCATCATGATCTGACCTACATGAACACCTGCAAGAACAAAGGATTCATATACTAAGAGGCTTGCAACAACCAACCACACTCCCTCTCTTTTTAGTATAAAAGAAGCCTAAATTCTAACTTGGGTAAGATTGTTCTTTGAGATACTAGTTCATCATCTTTGTCTGCTGGTTTTCTAAAAAAATTTGGCAAGGCCCCAACAACCTGTCTCTCAATTTGTTGGCTTGCTGTGCATTAAGTGATATGAGCTTGGACTTGGTAATAGGAGGAAATAAGAATTCCCAAAAAAACTAAAACTGAGGGAGTTTGTAGCTACTAGACTGGCCCTGTAGAGAGTCCCCCACGTGAAATAAAGTCACCAGACAGTAACTCAAAGCTATATGGAGACATAAGGATCTCAATAAAAGTAGATACATAGCAAATATAAATGCTAGTAATATTTTAACAATGTACCTAGCTTCTTTGTAACTGCATTACTTATTTTCAATATAATTTAACAGACTAAAACATCTAAAGGAAAAAACAATCATTAGTCTAAAAGCTCATATTATTAAAAATGGTTTGGTTTATCATTCAATATGTTGGTTTCTTCATAATTTGAGAAACTACTACATTTAGAAAATTATTAGTTTATGTTTTAGGGCACATAATTCATAAAGATAAAATTTTATGATATCAAAAAGTGAAAAGCAAAGGACTGCAGCTGTAAAGGAGAAAAATTATTGCATGTTATTGAATTTAAAATAGTATAAAATCAATCACAGTGTAATAACTTCAGAATGGTAAGTGCATTTCCCATGGTAATCAAAAAGAAATTAAGTATAAAATAGAGTTTAAAAGGATTTTAATGTTTCACTATAAAAAACAACTAAACTTGAAAAGAGTAAGGCAGTAAATAAGAGATAAAAACTATAAGATACATAAAAATAACAAATTAAAATGGTACATATATACAATGGAATACTACTAAGTCATTAAAAGGAAAGAAATAATGGCATTTGCAGGAACATGGATGGACTCAGAAATTATCACGCTAAGTGAAGTTGGTAAGACAGTAAGACACTAATATCATATGCTACCACTTTCATGTGGAACCTAAAAAAAGGACACAATTAACTTCTTTGCAGAACAGATACCAACTCACAGATTTTGAAAAACTTCTGGTTTCCAAATGAGACAGGTTGGAGGGTGGGGGGATGCACTGGGTATTTTGGATGGAAATGCTATACAATTGGGTTGTGAGGATTGTTGTACAACTACAGATGTAATAAAATTCATTGAGTAATAAAAAAAATAACAGATGAAAGAAACAAAAGTAATGAATACAGAAATGACAGAAGCAACAATATGACAACAGTCCCTCCCCTTATCAGTAATTACTTTATATGTTAATAGATTAAACTCTCCAATCAGATACAGAGATTGGCAGATCTCATAAAGACACATGTCCCAACTTTACCATGTTTACAAGAAAGTCGTTTTAAGATCCAAAGCACAATCAGATTGCAAGTAAAATGGTGGAAAAGTTATTCCTTGCAAATGCTAACCAAAAAGAGCAGGGGTGGCTATATTAATATCAGACAAAATAGATGTTATATCAAAAAAGTTTACATGTGACAAAGAAGGACATTATAGTTTAATGAAAGTTTCAATACAGCCAGAAGACATAATAATTATAAACATTTATGCACATACTGCAGAACAGCAAAATTTAAAAAGCAAACACTGATTGAATTGGAGATTTTAACATCACACTCTCAATGTGAGAACAACTAGATAGAATATAAGCAGGGAAACAGAGGACTTAACACAAGAAACTAACTATATGTAACAGACATACACAAAACACTCAACCCAACAATAATGGCACACATATTCTTCTCAAGTGTACGTGGGACATTTTCCAAGGTAGACTGTATGTGAGGCCACAAAATCTCAAAAAAAGATAGGTATCAATCAAAGTATCTTATCCAACTACAACAGAAGAAAGTTAGAAGTCAATAACAAAAGGAAAACTGGAAAATTCTTAAATGGAACTTAAATGACAAACTTTCAAGCAACCAATGGATCAAAACAGAAATCACAAGGCAAATTAGAAAATACTTAGATATGAATGAAAATGAAAACACCAAAATCCATGGGATACAGAAAAGTGGTGCTGGGGTGGGGTGGAGGATGTATAGCTATAAATGTTTACATTAATTTTTAAAATCATGAACTATCTCAAATCAACAACCTAACTTTAAAACTTAAGGAAATGGGAAAAGAAGAACAAATTGAACCAACATAGCAATAGGAAGAAAACAATAAAGATTAGAGCAGACTTAAAGAAGAGAAAACCAATAGAGATAATCAAAGAAACCAAAAGTTAGTTAGCTCTGAAAATATCAACAAAATCAGCAAGCTTTTAGCTAGATGTACTAATAAGAAAAAGAGAAAAGATTCAAATGACTGAAATCAGAAATGGAAATGGGCACATTATTACCAATTTTATAGAAATATGAGGATTCTAAAGGAGTACTTTAAGTAACTGTATCCCAACAAACTGGATAACCTAGATGAAATAGACAAGTTCCTAGAAAAAAGAAACCTACCAAAACCGAATCAAGACGAATTAGAAAATGTGAATAGATCTATTAGTAGGAGATTGAATCATTAACCTAACTCTCCCCTCAAAATAAAAATCCTGGGCCCAATGACTGCACTCTGAATTTCACCAAACATTCCAAGAACAACAAATACCAACCCATTAGGACAGCTACAATGAAAAAACAGAAATCAACAAGGATGTGTTAATGTGGAGAAACCAGAACATTTTTGCCCTGTTTTTACGGCTGCTGTGGAAAATTGTACAGTGGTTCCTCAAAAAACAAATTAAACATGGAACTACCATATGATCCAGCAATTCCACTTTCTGATATATACACCCCCAAAGAATTAAAAGCAGGGTCTTTGAGACATATTTGTACAACCATATTCAAAGCAGCATTATTCACAGGAGCTAAAATGTGGAAGCACCTCAAAAGTCCACCAACCAATGACTGGATAAAGCAAACTGTGGCATATACATACAGATAAATATTGTTTTAAAAGTGAATATGATTCTGCAATGGATGGATCCAACATGGTGAATCTTGAAGACATCATCCTAAGTGAAATAAGTCAGCCACAAAAATACAAATACTATATGATTCCACTTGTATGAATCAAAATCATAATGTTATAAAGTAGAATGCTAATTGCCACAGCTTGGGCTGGGGATTTATGGGGTTCATTGTTTAATGAGAAAGTAAGTTTACAAGATGAAGTGTTAGGTAGGTTTATGGTGGTGATTATTGCTCAACATAATGAACGTATATTAAAACCACAGAATTTAAGACTGGTGGGCAGGGCCGGGAGTCTCCTAGACTGATGGTTGGATATGGCCCATGCTCCTCTCAGGTTGCTACTTTTGATCTGGGTCCTTTGGTGTGTGGGATTTTGTGTGAACCCTTTAAGAGTGTAGTGTTTCCTACAGTCCTCTGCATCTCCCAAAAAGAGGACTGAGATGGCCCTGGAAGACCTCAGCATCACAAGATGGAGAAGCCAGATACCAAATCATCAGGAAAGGCCATGTGTAGTTGGCAAAACCCATTTGGACTGTGATGTAGTTAAGAATAAACATTCAAAGTGATAAAAGGAAAAAACCTACAATCAAGAATACTTTACACAGCAAGGGTCTCATTCAGGTTCGATGGAAAAATCAAAAGCTTTACAAACAAGCAAAAGCCAAGGGAATTCAGCACCACCAAATCAGTTTTATAGCAAGACTAAAGGAGTTTCTCCAGGTATAAAAGAACAGGCCATAACTAGAAACAAGAAAATTACAAATGAGAAGGTTTACCAGTAAAGGCAAACATATACTAAAGGTAGGAAATCACCCACATACAAATATAATATCAAAACCAGCATCATGAAAAGAGTATGATAGCAGGATATTGGAAAGGCATTTGAAATTAAGATCCAGAAACTTGGAGTTCCCGTCGTGGCGCAGTGGTTAACGAATCCGACTAGGAACCATGAGGTTGCGGGTTCGGTCCCTGCCCTTGCTCAGTGGGTTAACGATCCAGCATTGCCGTGAGCTGTGGTGTAGGTTGCAGACACGGCTCGGATCCCACGTTGCTGTGGCTCTGGCGTAGGCCAGTGGCTACAGCTCCGATTCGACCCCTAGCCTGGGAACCTCCATATGCCGCGGGAGCGGCCCAAGAAACAGCAAAAAGACAAAAAAAAAAAAAAAGATCCAGAAACTTAAAATAATCTAGGATATCCATAGACTCTAATATCAAAACTTCATGATAACTGCAAACCAAAAATCTACAATAGAGGATGTGAGGTTGATCTGGCTGCTATATCTGTCACCCCATTGATCGCCAGCGTTGATTCGGCTGATCTGGCTGGCTAGGTGGGTGTCCCCTTCCTCCCTTACTGCTCCATGTGCTCCCTCCCAAAGCTGCGTGCTCAGCCAAAGAGGACGACCATCCCCGATAGGGGAGGACCGTTCTTCAGTCAAGGGTATACGAGTAGCTGCACTCCCCACCTAGAACCTCCAAACAGGCTCTCAAAAATCTACAATAGATGCACACACAAATAAGAAAAAGCAATCCAAACACTGCACTAAAGATAGTCATCAAACAACAAGAGGAGTTCCCGTCATGGCGCAGTGGTTAATGAATCCGACTAGGAACCATGAGGTTGCGGGTTTGGTCCCTGCCCTTGCTCAGTGGGTTAACGATCCGGTGTTGCCGTGAGCTGTGGTGTAGGTTGCAGACGCGGCTCGGATCCCGCGTTGCTGTGGCTCTGGCGTAGGCCAGTGGCTACAGCTCCGATTCGACCCCTAGCCTGGGAACCTCCATATGCCACAGGAGCGGCCCAAGAAATAGCAAAAAGACAAAAAAACCAAACCAAAACAAAACAAAACAAAAACAAGAGAACAAAGAGGAAGGGAAGAAAAAAGATCAACAAAAACAATTACCACAATGGCAACAAGAACATACATATCAATAGTCACCTTAGGGGCGTTCTCATTGTGGTGCAGTGGAAACGAATCTGACTAGTATCCATGAGTATGGGGGTTTGATCCCTGGCCTTGCTCAGTGGGTCAGCAATCCTACACTGCTGTGGCTTTGGCATAGGCTGGCAAGTGAATCTCTGATTCAACTCATAGCTTGGGAACTTCCATATGCCATGGGTACAGCCCTAAAAAGCAAGTATCATCATCATCTCACTAAATGTAAGTGAATTGGGGGGGGGGCGGTGAAGAGAAGATGGTGGAGAAGTTAAGACATGAGGCTTACTTACTCCCACAAATACACTGAAAATCCATCTACATGTGGAATTACTCACACAGAACATTTGCTGAATGCTGACAAAAGACCTCAGGATTCTCACAGAGCAAGAAAAACTACAAAACTGGGTAGGACAAAAGAAAGAAGAAAAAGAGAGAAAATAAGAAAGGAACGGGATGGGACCTGAGCCCCTAGGAGGGAGCTGGAAAAAGGAAAAGCTCCTGCACCCTGGGAAGTCCCCTGCCAGTGAGGAGATCAGCCAGGATAGAGGAGGAATGACAGAGTACCGGAGGAGAACACAGCAACTGGTATGAAGCAGTTAAAATGGAAAAAGCCCTACACAAACAGTCAGTGCTACTGCCCTACAATCCCAACTCTACACTGGTATGGGCAGGGGTTGGGAACTGAAACTCCAGCTTTAGAGATCAGACTCAGAGAGAGAGCTGGGGCTGTTTACATTGGAAAAAACTGGGATTGGCCACACAGAGACAGCCTGGAGGGACTGAAGTCTAGAGTGACCACATCTGAGGGTGTAAGCAGAGGAAACCTAGTTTGGCTTGGAGGCTAGGTGCCAGTGTTGGAACTGTTGGAGAGAAAGGGCAGGATCAACCATTATAGTTTTATTCCTGGTGCATGCTCCCAGGCAGCAAGACACCAACTGCTCCAGCTCCAGGAGCCACCTGGGAGCAGCTACTGCCTAGCCACAGCTGGGGAACAGCCTCCACCCTTGGGGCTACAGAGCATGCAGACCAGGTAGAGGTAACAGGAATAGCACATGCCCTTTGAGACACCTGCCAGGGCCATTTGTGCTGATTCTGCAGTCACTCTGGCCACCCACTGGGCCATTCATGGCTCTCTACCCACCCATCAGGCTGTTTGTGACTCCTGGGACTTCTGTGTTAGTTCCCTGCCCAGGCAGGTGAATGCGGAAGTGGTGTTTGGCCAGAGAAGCTGATAACGGCTTGGTGCATGGGTAAAGTGATCACAGAAACAGTGCAAATGTCCCAGGAGTCACAAACGGCCCAGTGAGTGGGTGGAGTAATCTAGGGAATAGCACAAGTTCTGCAATACCTACCAGTGGCTGGGCGGGGGACAAAGGAAGAGGCATACATTGTGTGGCTGTCCAAAGGAGCCAATGAGGGACCAGTCAGCACATGTTCTGCTCTGTGGCAGCTACAGGGAGCACTCTGCACTGGCTTGGCAGAGTTTGGTCATGGGGGAGGGATGGCAGGAACAGTACAGGTTCAGTACAGAGAGCCTTTTAGTAAGTTAGGGAGCAGCCCCTGCCATTGGGGCTACAGAGAATGCTCCCAAGAGGGGCCAAACACAGGGAGGGATCATTAAAGCTATAAACAGCAGTCTTGAGAGACTCCCCAGAAAAGGAGGCGACAGCAGGGGAAGCTGCTGATGTTTCCAGCTATAGGAAATGGACCTGAGAGCTACCTGGTAGCAGGAGGGGTCGCAGGAGCCACTTTTGGCTCCCCCACTCCCACTGTAAGAGTAATCCCATGAATTGTTTACCACTGCCATTGCTCTCACAGACCTCAATCCTAGCAGCCAACAGGCTCCAGGAGAGGTAACATGATATTGCTGTTCCCATCAATTGTTTGGGTACACATGAGCTGCTACCACCTGCTGCTGCATCTACATGTCTGCTGTCAAGGGGACAATAAACATAGAAGGTTAGACATTATGAGGTGACAAAGAAATAGCTTTCAGACAAAGTAACAAAAAACCCCACCAAAACAATTAAATTAAGAGGAAGTAGGCAATCTACTTAAAAATGAATTCAGAGTGATGATAATAAAGATGATCCAAGAGCAATCACAAGTATTGAAATTGAAACTGTGATTAAAAAACTACCAAAAAAACCCAAAGGCCAGGATCTGATGGCTATACAGGGAAATTCTATCATACATTCAGAGAAAAATTCCTATCTATTCTTCTGAAACTCTTCCAAAAGATTGCAGCAGAAGTATTACTCCCAGGCTCATTCTATGAGGCCACAGAATTCTATCAAAATTTATAGATTAGTGTTACCATCATTATGAAACTACTCCAAAAATTGCAGATGAAGGAACACTCAGAAATTCCTTCTATGAGGACACCATCACCCTGACACAAAAACCAGAATGATACCCCATAAAAGTAAATTACATCCAATTCACTCATGAATATAGATGATTAAGTTATGTTCTTAGTTATTCCTGTACAAGATCTGGATATCTGGATCACAAAGATATTTATGAGGTACTGGCATCTCTCTGGTAATGGTAGAGGAAATCAATTATCACCTTATTTAAAAAGAAAAACACCAAGCATACAGAAAAGTAGATTGAATGATGAGAGACTGGAGAAAGGGCTGAAGATTATGTTCCAGATCAGAGTCTAGAAATGTTTATTGGCAGAGGGAGGGAAGGGTCAGAAGAGGAAAATTGGGAATTCCTAAAAGCCACACACAGAAATCCTGATAGGAAAGGGGGAACCTAAGTAGCTTGGCTGGGATGCAGATTTTGTGTAAGTAAGGCAATACATGCTGAGAGAGGCAAGGTCAAACACTTACCTCAACCCATTGTAGTACAATCTCTTGTAGTCAACATTTATTCTAGTGATATTTTGTTTTGCAAGCTCTTCAAGGGTGTAAAATGTGCCCACATGCTGAAAACCAGGAGCTCTGTCCTTGATGTAGTCTCTCTCAGAACCTGGTAACCAAGCAATCTGCAAAGAGAAAAAGGAAGTGTTTCAGCAGATAATAAGCTGTCTGGGTACAAACAGTCCCAAGTAGAATGGGTGGAGCCCCATTTGGGGTTAAGTACAATTGATAGGGAGGAAAGACATCCTAGCCCTTGATGAAAGAGTCAACCTGGGAGAGACGGGGAAAAGATGACAGAGTAGTAGGATCTGAAGCTCACCTACTTCCAAGAGTGGCCCAGCAAAAGGAGAATGGTGGAATGGTGCCTGACCTCACAGCTACAGAGAGTGCTGCCTAGCAGTATCTAGGGAGCAGCCCTGTCCCTTGGAGCTATTAAGAGAGCTCCCAAGAATTACACAGCAAAGAGTGACCTCAGGAATGGCACCTGACCCCACAGCTACAGAGAGTGCTTCCACAAGCTGACTAGGAAAGAGAGGAACCTGGGGAATAGTGTCTAACCCCACAGCCACAGAGAGCAGTACGGAGAGCCTCCTTGGCATAGGAAGGGACCATAGGAATAGCTGCTGATGTTGCCAGCTACAGAAAATGGTTCTGAGGGCAGCCTGGTTATAGGGAGGTCATGAGAGCCCCTGATGCCCCCACCCCACCCCCACCTCCACTACAAGAGCAGCCCAATGAATCATGAAAAACTGCCACCTCCCCCAAGGACACCATCCCTAGCTGCTGGACTCCAGGAGACACATTGAGATATCGCTGCTCCCATCACATGCTCTGGGTACATGTGAGCTGCCACCACCCCACAAAACTACAGGATTGGACACCAGCTGCTATATCTACACACCTGCTGTCAAGTGGATCACAAACAAAGAAAATTAGACAATATGAGAGGACAAAGAAATGGCCTGCAGACAAAGGAATAAGATAAAATCACACACACACACACACACACACACACTAAATGAAGACAGGTAATCTACCTGAAAAATAATTCAGAGTGATGATAGTAAAGATGATCCCAGATATCAGAAAAAGAATGGAGGCACAGATTGAGAAGTTACAAGAAATGCTTAGCAAAGACCTAGAAGACTTAAAGAATAAGAAAACTACAATGAACAGCATGATATCTAAAGTGAAAAATACACTAGAAGGAATCAATAGCAGGATAACAAAGGCAGAAGAACAAATAAATTAGGTGGAAGACAAAGTGGTGGAAATCACTGCTACAGAAAAGAATAAAGAAAAGGAATGAAAAGAAAGGAGGAGAATCTAAGAGGCCTCAGGGACAAAAATAAACATACCAACATTTGTATCATAGGGGTTCCAGAAGGAGAAGAGAGAGAGAAAGAGCCAGACAAAATATCTGAAAAGATTACAGCTGAAAACTTCCCTAATGTGAGAAAGGAAACCCTCACTCAAGTTGAGAAAGCACAAAGAATCCCATAGGAGATAAACCCAAGGAGAAAAAGATCAAGACACATACTAATCAAAGCAACAAAAATTAGATACAAAGAAAAAAATATTAAAAGACACAAGGGAAAAGTAAGTGATATACAAGGATATCCCTGGATGGATAACAGCTGATCTTTCAGCAGAAACTCTGCAAGCTAGAAGGGAGTGCCAAGATATATTTAAGGTGATGAAAGGGAGGAATGTAGAACCAAAAACAAGTACCCAGCAAGGTTCTCATTCAGATTTGATGGAGAGACCAAAAACTTTTCAAAAAAGAAAAAGCTAAGAGAATTCAGCATCTCCAAACCAGCTCTCCAACAACTACTGAAGGAGCTTCTCTAGGCAGAAAAGAAAAAGCCACAATTGGAAACAAGAAAATTATAAATGAGAAAGCTCACTGGCAAAGACAAACATAATATAAAAGTAGAAAAATCACCCACTGACAAATACAGTATCAAAACTAGCAAGCATGAGATTATGACAAATGCAGAACACTGAAAATGCATTTGAAATTAAGAGACCAGGAACCCAAACCAATTCTGTACACATACAGATGGTTATATCTAAATCTAATGGGAGCCACAAACTAAAAACCTATAATGGACACACACATAAAAAAGAAAAAGCAATTCAAATTCAATACTAAAGAAAGTCAGCAAATCACAAGGGAAGACAACAAAAGAAGAGAAGGATAAAGACCCCAAATCAAGAAAATGCAGTAAGTACATACTTATCCATAATACAAATGGATTAAATGTGTCAACTGAAAGACACAGTCTGGCTAAATGGATACAAAAACAAGACCCATATATATGGTGTTTACAAGAGACCCACTTCAAATCTAAGGACATACAGACTGAAAGTGAGGGGATGGAAGTATATATTACAGGCAAATGGAAATTGAAGGAAAATGAGAGTAGGAATACTCATATCAGACAAAACAGACTTTAAAATAAACAAAGTCACAAGGGAAAAAGAAGAACACTACGTAATGGTCAAAAGACCAATCCAAGAAGAAGACATAACAATTATAAATACATATGTGCCCAACATAGGAGCACCACAATATATAAGGCAACTGTTAATAGCCATATAAGGAAAAATTGACAGCAACACAATGATAGTTGGGGACTTCAACACCCCACTTACATCAATGGACAGGTGATCCAGACAGAAAATTATCAAGGAAACATAGGCTTTAAATGACACCGTAGCCCATATAGACTTAGCTGCTGTTTATAGAACATTCCAGCCAAAGGAAGCATATACATTCTTTTCAAGTGCACAAGGATCATTCTCCAGGACAGATCACATCTCAGGCCACAGATCAAACCTTTGTGAATTTAAGTAAATTGAAATTATTTCAAGCATTTCCTCTGACCACAATGTTATGAGACTAGAAATCAACTACAAGAAAAAAATAGCAAAAAGCACAAACACCTGTAAGCTAAACAATATGCTACTAAACAACAAATGGATCACTGAAGAAGTCAAAGAGGAAATCAAAAGGTACTTAGAGACAAATGACAATGCAGATAAGACAATGCAAAACCTATTGGTCATAGCAAAAGAAGTTCTGAGAGGGAAGTTTATAGCAATACGAACTTAACTCATGAAACAAGAAAAATTTCAAATGAACCTAAACTTACACCTAAAGCAACTAGAGAAGGAAGAAGAGATAAAGCCCATAGTTAGCAGAAGGAAAAAAACCATTAATATCACAGCAGAAATAAATGAAATATAGACAAAGAAAACAATAGAGAAGATCAATGAAACCAAAAGTTGGTTCTTTGAAAAAATCAACAAAATTGATAATCCTTTAGCCAGACTCATTAAGCAAAAAAAATTGAGAGGGCTGAAATCAAGAAAATTAGAGATGAAAAAGGAGATGTTACAATTGACACCACAGAAATGAAAAGAATCATAAGAGAATACTCTAAGCAACAATATGCCAATAAAAGTGACACCTAGAAGAAATGGATAGATTCTTAGAAAGGTTTTACCTTCTAAGACTGAACCAGGAAGATACAGAAAATAAGAACAGACCAATCAAAAGTACTGAAATGGAAACTCTGATAAAAAAAAAACTTCTGAAAAACAAAAGTCCAGGACCTGGTAGCTACACAGGTGAATTCTCGCAAACATTCAGAGATTTAACATCCATTCTCCTGGAAACTTCCAAAAAAATTGCAGAGGAAGGAACACCCCCAAGTTCATTCTATAAGGCCACCATCACCATGATACTAAAACCAGACAAGAATACAACAAAAAAAGATAACTACAGGCCAGTATCACTGATAAACATAGATGCAAAAATCCTTAACAAAATATTAGCAAATGGAATCCAATTATATATCAAAAGGATCATACACCATGATCAAGTGGGATTTATCCCCAGGATGCAAAGATTCTATTTCAATATCCACAAATCAATCAATGTGGTACACCACATCATGAAACTGATATATAAAAACCATATGGTCATCACAATGGATACAGAGAAAGCTTTTTGAGAACATTCAACACCCATTTCTGGACATTGAAGGAACCTAACTCAAGATAATAAAAGCCATATATGACAAACCCATAGCTAACATCATTCTTAATGCTAAGATCAAGAACCAAGACAAGTATGACCACTTTCAACACAGTTATTTGAGAGTTTTGGAAGTTCTAGCAAGGGTAATCAGAGAAAAGAAGCAATAAAACTATGGAAAATCCTAAAGTACATTACCAGAAGACTTAAATGTTGAAGGATAAAAAAATTAATACAGAGAAATCAATTACATTTCTATATACTAATAATGAAAGAGCTGAAAGAGAAATTAGGGAAATCATCCCATTTATCATCACATCAAAAAGAAGAGAATAACTAGAAATAAACCTACTTATAGAGATAAAAGACCTGTACTCTAAAAACTGTAAGAAGCTGATGAAACAAATCAAAGACAATACAAACAGATGCTTTTGGATTGGAAGAATCAATGTTGTCAAGATGACTATACTACCCAAGGCCATCTACAGATTCAATTCAATCCATATCAAATTATCAAGCACATTCTTCATAGAACTAGAAGAAAATATTTAATTTTTTTAAAAATTTTTGTCTTTTTAGGGTCAGACCCACAGCATACGGAGTTTCCCAGGGTAGGGGTCTAATTGGAGCTACAGCTCCCCGTCTACACCACAGTCACAGTAACATGGAATCTGAGCCACATCTGACCTATACCACAGCTCAGGGCAATGCCAGATCCTTAACCCACTGAGTGAGGCCAGAGATCAAACCCACAACCTCATGGTTCCTAGTCAGATTCGTTTCTGCTGCACCACAATGGGAACTCCAAGAACAAAATATTTTAATTTTGTGTGGAAACACAAAAGACCCCAAAAAGCCAAAACAACATTGAAAAAGAATAACCAAACCAGAAGAATCAGGCTTCCTGACTGCAGACGATACTACAAAGCTACAATAATCAAAACAGTATGGTACAGGCAAAAAGACAGATTTATAGAACAATAGAACAAAAGAGAAAGCCCAGAGATAAATGAATACCTGTATAGTCAATTCATCTAGGACAGAAGAGGCAAGAGTATACAATGGTGAAAAGACAGTGTTCAATCAGTGGTGCTGAGAAAACTGAACACCCACATGCCAAAGAATGAAATCAGAACACTCTCTAACACCATACACTAAAATAAACTCAAAGTGGATACAAGACCTAAATGTAAGACCAGACAATATAAAACTCTTAAAGGAAAACATAGGCCACAAACTTTTTGACATAAATTGCAGCAGTATCTTTTGGGATCCACTTTATACAATACTGAAAATAAAAATAAAAATTAAAAAAAGCTTATAAAACTTATAAGCTTTTACACATCAAAGGAAACCATAAAAAATACAATGTGCAGAATGGAGGGAAATATTTGTAAATGAAGCCACTGACAAGGGATTAATCTCCAAAATGTACAATCATCACTTTCAGTTCAATATCCAAAAAACTAAACCCAATCCAAAAATGGGCAGGAGACATAAATAGACATTTCTCCATAGAAGATACACAGATTTACAAAAAGCACATGAAAAGAGGCTCAACATCACTAATTATTAGAGAAATGCATATTAAAACTCAATGAGGTACCATCTAATACTGGCCAGAAGGTCACTATTTATAAGTCTACAAATAACAAATGCTGGAGAGGATGTGGAGAAAAGAGAACCCTCCTAAACTGATGGTGGGAATGTAAATTGGTACAACCACTATGGAAAACAGTATGGAAGTTCCTCAAATAACTAAATATAAAACTACTATATGATCCCACAATCCCACTCCTGGGCATATATCCAGAAAAATCTGTAAGTCAAAAAGATACGTGCACCCCTATGTTCACTCTAACACTATTCACAATGGCCAAGACATGGAAAAAATCTAAATATCCACTGACAGATGAATGGATTAACACGTCTACAATGGAATACTACTGAGCCATAAAAAAGAATAGATTAACGCCATTTGCTGCAACATGGATGCAACTACAGATTCTCATATTAAGTGAAGGAAGTCAGAAAGAGACAAATACCATATGATATCACTTATATGTGGAATCTAAAATATGGCACAAATGAATCTATCTACAAAACAGAAACTCACAGATATAAAGAACGTACTTATGGTTGCCAAGGGGGAGAAAGTTGGATGGACTGGGAGTTGGGGTTAGTAGATGCAAACTACAACATTTAGAATGGATAAGCAATGAGACCCTACTGTATAGCACAGGGACCTATATCCAATCTCTTGGGATAGAAAGTGATACAAGATAATATGAGAAAAAGAACGTGTGTGTGTGTGTGTATTATATGTATATAAAACTGGGTCACTTTGCTGTAGAGCAGAAAATGGCACAACTTTGTAAATCAGATTCGCTTTAATAATAAAAGACTCAACCTGGCCTGATATTATCTAATGATATCGGGGCTTTCATCAGGGTTGTTCTGGGGCTATTTTCTGAGTTAACATCATGGGGCTTTCATCAGCGTAGTTCTGGGGCTTTTGTCAGTATCGTTCTGGGGCTATTTTTCGAGTTAATATCATAGGACCAAAGGTCCATCGTGTCAGCACACCAGCCACAGTGGATGAGGAGCTGGTAGGTGTGGATGAAAGGTTAGAATCATAACCATATCCTCTGGCTGATGACGTTAAACATTATCTTTGAGAGGGGTCACTTCCTTCCAACAGAGAATGCTATTGTGACTCACAATTGGAAATATTTCTATTTGCAAAAAGACACATATTCATTTCACTCACTGCATTCTTTCCTGTTTGGAGAATTTAAGACATTTGGAATGAAGAGAGTTCTGAAAATCATGATGAACAAATCTCTGCTCAAATAGGAATCAGCTGTTCTTTCCATATCGTTAATGAAACCTAGGCTTTGAAACCTCAGTGTTCAGGACCTTTCTAATAGCTCTACAATGGTGATGGTGCAGGTCACATCATACAGTATTACACAATTCCCTTTTAACAGAGTGGTGACATTTCATTTGGTCTGAAACAGCAAAATGTCTCAATGTGTTCTCCTACTGATATAAATTTAACTGAGTCATTCTTAGATTGTCACCTGTACCTGTATAATTAACCAATTCCATTTCTACAGGGAGGAAAAATATATTTAAGGGTCCCGGGGAAGACCTACAACGTAGGTGAGGTTCAAATGCTATGCTCTTGAAAAATGCTACCCACTTCCCAACCTCTACCATAACTACTGAGACAGACATACCAGATGTTGTTCAATTTGAGAGTCAAGGATCTCGCTTACTACAAGATGGATATACGAGTATCTGGCAGGATGTCTTGGTGGAGGGGCATTGAGATCAAATATCACCAATTTTTTTTCCCTCTGTGCAAGTTTCAATAATTCCATGAGCTTTGGAATCTTCTGTTTACTTGCTTTTTCTCTATCAGCCTCTGATAGGGGCTTCATATGGTAAAATGGTCTGATCTAAAAATAAATACATCGGAGAAAACATTCGCTCCTATTAAAAGCATTTTCCAATTCTCCTATTCTCTAGCCCCAGAGCGAGCCCTATGTTGGTCCATGTTGGTCCATTATCATTCACCCCACCAGGCTCTCTCAAATACTGATTCTAAGATAAGAGTCGACAAGGAGAGAAATTAAATATAATCTCCAGAGGTAACTATGGTATTTGGAATGATTTATTCTATACATTGAACCTGTTATATTTGCACTGAAGGTCCTTCCTCTTCTTGTTTTGCTTGAATTTCCTTTCCAATCATTTTTTTCTATACCCTGAGGTAATACAATCACTTTCCAGCCACACTAGTTTCACACATATTCACCTTTATAGTTTCATGTAATGAAAAGAAAATCAGCTTTGGCTTCAGATTAAATTAGATTCAATCCCAGCTCTATCATTCATTTGCCTTCTTTGCCATATCCATCTGTTAAAATCTTATCAAAGCTGTAAAGTTCAGTTTAAATGATACCTCCTTCATGAAGCCATCTTCAAATATTTCTGAATTAAAGAGGCTTTGATAGTATTAAACACCAATGGCTCATTCTTATGTCTCTTTAATTAACACTATTTTCTATACTTATTTGTAAATGTCAGGTTCAAGTCCTGGCTTCATATCCTTCTTACTTTGTAATGTTGGTAAAATCATTTAAATTCTCAAAGTCTTCATTGTCCCAACTATAAAATATGAAAAAGGAAGAATAATCTATGTATTTTTCATTATTATTTTGATGATTAAATACTATAGAATATTTACTAGGTCCAGGAACATGTCTGATACATAGAAAAGTGCACAATTCACAACAGTTCCCTCGCTGTACTGCTTCTACTGAGTATAACTTTCTCACAGAGGGAACTATCATTTTTTTCTTTGTAATACACAGCATTCCATCAATACCTCTGTCCACATACATATGGACTGTATTATAGGCTATATTAAACTTAGTAGATGGCTTCTTTTATCATAATTTTCCAATTTTGATCATTTGTTGGTGAAGTCAGTGGCAAAAGTTGTCTCTCAGGAGAAGAAAACTAGCTATCATACATTTTCTCAAGATTCAAATAATCTCTTTTTTTTTACACATATTTACCTTCATTCATATTTCACCTTTTCTATTTTTTCTCCTTTCCATCCATCCATCCAGCATCCTAAGCAAGCTGCCTTTTCTCAATTTTTTTTTCTCAGAAAAAATCACCTTGCACAATATCCCCATGCTAAACTAGAAGGCAGATCATCAGTGTTGAATTAAACCATGGTCTAGATACGAGCTGAGGTCAATAATTAAGTGTTTTCTTAACCCTAATGACAACAGAAATTTGCTTCAGAATTTAAGATTTTTTGAGACTTTACCAGTTCTAGACCAAATATTTCACTTAACTGTTACATCTTCACATTGGGGAAAATAGTGGGAAAAACTGGATGGGAAAGATCAAGACAGGATTTAAATACCTCACCTGTGCATAATTTCTAAAATGTCCTTAAATGGAAAAAGGAATAGGAAATTCACTATACAAGGACATTTGTGGAACCTTTCCTCTAAGGATAAATTGGACAAAAAATCAAAATAGCAAAACTATAAAGATTAACAGGAGCATTTAATACTAGATTCCAAATAAAAACCATATGATCACCTCAATAGATGCAGAAAAATCTTTGTCAAAGTCCAACTCCCATTTCTGATAAAAAAAAAAAAATCTCCTGAAACGGGCATAGAGGGAACCTACTTCAACATAAGAAAGGGCATATATGACAAATCCACGGCTAATATCATTCTCAATGGTGAAAAACTACAAGCATTTCTGCCAAGATCAGGAACTAGACAAGGATGTCCACTTTCACCACTGTTATTCAACAGAGTTTTGGAAGCCCTATCAAGGGCAATCAGAGAATAAAAACAAAGAAAAGGAATCCATATTGGAAAAGAAGTAAAAGTATCAAGTTTTACAGATGACATGATACCATACCTAGGAATCCTAAAAATGCTACCAGTAAATTGTTAGAGCTCATTGATGTATTTGGTAAAGTGGCAGGATACAAAATTAATACACATAAATCAACTGCATTTCTATATACTAACAATGAAAGATCAGATGAGAACTTAGGGAAACTATCCCATCTACCATCACATCAAAATGAATAAAATACCTAGAAATAAACCTACCTAAAGAGACAAAAGACCTATACTCTGAAAACTGTAAGATGCCAATGAAAAAAAATCAAAGACAACACAAAAAGATGGGAGATATTAACAAACTCTTGGATTGGAAAAATCAGTACCATCAAAATGACTATACTATCCAAGGCAACCTACAGATTCAATGCAATGCCTATCAAATTACCAAAGATATTCTTCACAAAACTAGAACAGAATATTTTAAAATTTGTATGGAAAAACAAAAGACCATGAATAGCTAAAGCAATATTGAAAAAGAAAAATGGAACTGGAAGAATCAGGCTCCCTGCCTTCAGACTATACTACAAGGCTACAGTCATATGGTAACTACACAAAAACAGAAATATAGATCAACTGAACAGGATAGAAAGTCCAGAAACAAACCTGGGCAACAATGATCAACTCATCTATGACAAAGGAGGCAAGAACATGTAGTGGAAAAAAGATCATCTTTTCAGTAAGTTGTGCCAGGAAAACCTGAGAGCTACATGTAAAAGAATGAAATTAGATTACTCTCTAACACCATAGAGAAAATAAACCCAAACTAGATTAAAAACCTAAATGTAAGGCCAGATACTATAAAACTCTTGGAGGAAAACAAAGGCAGAACACTCTGTGACATAAATCACAGCAACATCTTGTTTGACCCACCTCTAAGAGTAATGAAAATAAAAACAATAATAAACAAATGGGACTTAAACTTTAAAAGCTTTTGCTCTTTCTGCATGCATGGAGATCATATGACTTTTTACTTTGTGTATGTTAACATGATAAATTCATTGATTTTCAACTGTAAACCAGCCTTGCATTCTCATGATAAAGCTCCTTTGATCAAAATATGATATTCTTTTGATATATTGCTAGATGCAATCTATAATACTTTGTTGAGTATATTTCCATTTATATTCACGAAGGATATCAGTCTTGAGATTTCTTAAAATGCTTTTTTATGGATTTGTTATCAGGGAAATGCTGGGCTCATCAAAGTACACTAGGAATTAGCCACTGCTCTTCCATTTTCTAGAAGATATTTATGGAATTTCTTTTTTGTACATTTGGTAGAATTTACCACTGAACACACCTGCACCTTGAATTTTCTGTTTGAAGTTTTTACACTACAAATGCAATTTCTTCAATAGATATGAAACTATTTAGGTTGTGCATTTATTCTTGAGTGAGTTCTGGTAGTTACGTCTTTCAAATGCTGAAATAAAATGTATATCAAAAGGCAAAACAAGAAAATTTATACATAAAATTCTCTCTCACTGTCCTTTTGGGTCTCCTCCTCTCCTTTAATGTGCAATGTTCATCTTTTATACATTAACCAGATTTCCTCAAAGGTGGGAAGTCTGCTCAACTGTAAAGATATTGTTTTCCTGCTTCCAGTGTAACCTAAAAGATAAGCATTCTTTCTCAACTCTGTAAGGGGCCATGTGACTTGTTATTCACTTTGTATAAGTTTATCCGGACTATTTATCTTTGGTGAATGTTATACAAAATTCCAGCATGATGTATGATTATTTGTCTTCAAAGTGTATATGACTGTACCTTCAACTTTCTAAGAGTCCTAACAGTTTCTGAACTTCTGAGAGTCTGTCTCCTGGGTTATAATCTTTTGTTTGGCTTGAATAAAATTCTATTCTTTTTCTTAACTTACTTGTTAATTGAATTTTCATTGATACAAAGAATTGTTTCATTTCATCTAAATGAGAAGATTTATGAGCATTTCTTAGATAATGGTGTGCGAAGCGCTCTCCAGGAATACAAAGACCTGATTTACAGTGTTCGCCCACTTTCCCCCTTAAATGGCTAATTACATAACTGGTTTAACAACTGGTCCCACAAGTTATGAAATGTAATAATTGGCTCTCGTGGATCAATATGACCCAGCTCCTCTGTTCACTTTCATTATTATAACATTAATGTCTAGAGGGTCTGGACTGATGGACATTCTTTCATTGCTAATGTTGGAAATTTTGTGTATTACCTGTTTTTTTCTTGGTCAGTTGGCTAGATGTTTATCAATTTTGCTGATCTCTTCAAAGAATGAGATATTTTTCATTGGAGTTTTCTATTTTTCTGTTTCCATTTCGTTGACTTCTGCTTTTTATTCTTTCTTTTCTTCTGCTTACTTAAGGTTTAATTTGCTCTTCTTTTTCTAGTTTATTAAAGAAGAATCTTAGATTTTTATTTGAGACTCCCTTTTCTAATATAAGCAGATAATCCCAGGAGTTTTTCTATAATCACTGGTATAGTTAGTTGCTTTTCACCAATTTTAGTATGTTGTCTTTTTTTACTTTCATTCAATTCAAAATATTATACAGTTTCCCTCGAGATTTCCTCTTTTATCTAGGGATTATTTAGAAGTGTGGTTTTTTTAATATTTGGGAACTTTTCAATTCTAAAAAAGAAACACATTCTGGAGCTTAAAAAATAAGATGAAAAATGCATTAGAAAGCAGTTAAAATAGAGCAGGTAAAAGGAAAGAAAGAATAAGTGAGCTGGAAGATAGGAATCCACAAATGTTTCAGGTGGAAGAGGAGAGAGAACGAAGATTTCTGAAAGGTGAAGAAACACTATGAGAACTATCAGACTCCATTAGGAGAACTAACAGACAGATAATGAGCTGACCAGAAGACAAGGAAAAGTTGGCAGAGCATTTATGCACAGAAGTAATAGCTAAAGACATCCCAAACTTTGGCAAAGAAATGGACATACAAGTGCACAAAGCTAATAAATCACCTTAACTAAGTAAAAAAAGACCTCCTACATGATACTTTATAATGAAGCTGTCAGAAAGGAAGCTGGGGGAAAAAATTAAGTATCCCTCAAAGGAGTCCCCATTAGATTCTCAGCAGAAACTCTCCAGGCCAGGAGAGTGGAAAATCTTTCAAAGCATTGAAAGATAAAATTTGCTTGCCCAGAATACTCTGTCCAATAAAGTAACTCTTTAGATTTGAAGGAGAAGTAAAGGCTTTACCAGACAAACAAACCTGAGGGAGTTCCTACCACTAGACCTGCCTTACAAGAAATGTTTAAAGGAGCTCTTCTATCTGAAATAAAAAATATAAAAGTGTACATAGCTCTCAGTAAGGTAATAAAAACATGGAATACATAGACTCATAAGAGACAACTATGAACATTTATATGTCAACAAATTAAATAACCTAGAAGAAATAGATATGTTTCTAGAAATTCACAATCTATAACAAGACTGAATCAGTCAGAAATAGAAAATCTGAACAGATCAATAGTGAATCAAGAGACTGAGTCAATGATAAAAAAATCTCCCAATACAGAAAATTCCAGGACCAAATAGCTTTAGTGGTAAAGTCTACCAAACATTTAAAGATAATACAAATCCTCCTCAAACTGTTTGAAAATAATGGAGAAGGAGGAATATTTACAACACGTACAGGACAAATACTGTATAATATAACTTATACATAGAATCTAAAAAACACAAACCTGTTAAAAAAAAAAAACCACACACACACAGTAAAATAGTTGTTACCAGGGGGTGTGGAGGTGGAGGGAAAAGACTGATGCTGTTTAAGGGTTCAGCCTTCTAACAAATACTAAATAAGCCAAAAAGATCTAAAGCACAATATTTTGAATATTGACCACAATATCTTACTATAAGCATATTATGTGATAAATACCATTACGGTAGCAACAATTTTACAGTATTTAAATGTACCAAAGTAACAAGCTGTATACTTTTTTTTCCCCCTGCATTTTAGGCCTGCACCCGCGGCACATGGAAGTTCCCAGGCTATGAGTCTAGTTGGAGCTACAGCTGCTGGCCTACACCACAGCTCATGGCAATGCAGGATCCTTAATCCACTGAGCGAGGCCAGGGGATCAAACCCACAACCTCACGGTTCCTAGTCGGATTTGTTTCCACTGTGCCCCAACGGGAACTCCCAGGCTGTACACATTAAATTTATACAATGTTACATATCAAATTTATCCAACTTTTTTAAAAAAGAGAAGACAATATTTAGGAATTTCAAGATATTTTTTCCTGTTAATGATTTCTAGTTTAATTCCATTTTGGTCAAGTAACACACTTGGTAACAATCTGCTCTTTCGTATTTGTCAAAATTTGTTTCATGGCTCAGAACATAGTCTAGCTTCTATTTGTTTTTAGTTATTTTCTATTTGTTCTTTAGTTACTGAAAAAAAAAGTGTTGAAATATATAATTGTTTACTATTTCTTTCTGTAAGTCCTACCAGATCTGATTCATGTAAATTGAAGCTGTACTGTTCAATGAATACACATTTAGGATTTATATGTATTCTTGATGAGCTGATCTTTCTATAATTTCATAATATCCATCTTTACCACTAATAATTTTCCTTGTTGTGAAGTACACTCTGCCAGATATTAATATAGCCACTCCAGATTTCATTTGATTAGTGTTTATATCGTGTATCTTTATGCATTATCTTAACTTCAATCTGTAAAACAGGTTAAAATAATATAGTGGTGGTTATAGTTGAAATGGGCTTTTATAGACATCATGAATTTGGATTTTAATACACTCTGATTCTATTTTTATTGTAATTACTCATATGGCTGTATGTAGTTATTTCGATTTATGATTTTTTGATTGTCCTTTATATTTTTGCTTCTCTGTTCTTTTTTGCCTTCTTTTGGACTGTTTCTTTTTAATACTTTAAGTGGCTGCTTTAAAGATTACAAACTATCTTCCTACTTTAAACTTTCAGTCCACTCAGCTTCAGAATTTCCTTACTTCCAGTAAAATGTGGAGTTCTTACAGTTTTATAGGCCCTTTCCCTTTTCCCTCCCCACCATGATGTTTAGTTCTCTGTGTACCAAATCTACATACATGAAAAAATAAGAAAATATATAATTTTCACTCTTAAGAGTCACGCATGTTTTTTAAAACACCAGGAGAAAAACAGTCTATCCTATTCACTCCCATATTTACCATCTCTATTGCCATTTCTTCAGCCCGAAAGTTCCAAGTTTCCATCTCATATTTTCTTGCACGGTTGGGGGGCTTCTGGAGTAAATTCTCTAATTTTTCCCTTCATCTGAGAAGCCCTTGATTTAACCTTCATTCCTTAGGGATATGTAACTTTTTGCTGTTATCAGTATCTTTGATTTAGCTATTCTAATGGATGAATAGTAGTATTAAATTATGTTTTAACTTGGAATTTCCATAATGACCAATGATATTTTAAAATACCTTCATATGTTTATTTTCTCTTTTGTAACATTTGATGGCAAAAAGAACATTTAAACAGGCCATATTCTGACACATAAAATGAACTTTAATATGAAAAAACAACAAACATACAAAGTGTGCAATCAGGCCAGAAGAGAATTAAACTAGGCTTCAAGGATAGAGACAAAATGGTAAAGAAGGATGGGAGCTCAACTCCTCTCTCGAAGACACCAAAATTACAATTAAGTACTGAATAACCATCAACAAAATAGGCTTGAAATGACCAAAAAAGACATCCTATGCCCAAAAAAAGAAGAAGCCACAACAAGATGGTAGGAGGGGCACTATCATGATATAAGCAAATTCCATACCCAACAGGTGAGAAACCCACAAACTGGAAAATAACTATATCACAGAGGCTCTCCTATAGGAGTGAGAGTTCTGAATCCTAAGTCAGGTTCCCCAGCCTGGGGGTTCTGGCATTGGGAAGAGCAGGGCTTGAATGTGGGAGCTCTACAGGATTAGGGGAAACAGACTCCACTCTTGGAGGGCACATACAAGGTTTCAATGTGTACTGTGTCCCAGAGCAAAGCAGAGACTCCATAGGAATCTGAGCCAAACCTACATGCAGGTCTTGGAGGGTCTCTTGGGGATGCAGGAGTCAACTGTGGCTCACTGTGGTGGCAGGATACTGGACTTGGAGGTCCCTGGAAATAATCATTGGAGTGAGTGCCTTTGGAGGCTGTCATTTTAGAAAAATTTGGCCCTGTCCAACAGCAGCCTGTAAGCACAAGTGCTGAGAGCCCCAGGCCAAAAAATGCTAGGGTGGGAACACAGCCCCACCTATGAACAGAGAGAAGAAAATACTTGTAAATGAAATAACCAACAAAAGACTAATCTCAAAATGTACAAACAACCCATGCAGCTCAATATCCAAAAACAGCAAGTAACCTAATCAAAAATAGGCAGAAGATCTGAATAGACATTTCTCCAAGGAAGACATATGGATGGCCAAAGAGCACACAAAACCTGCTCAACATTGCTAATTATTACAGAAATGCAAACCAAACCTACTATGAGGTACCACCTCACACCAGTCAGAATGGGCATCCTCAAAAAGCCTACAAACAATAAATGCTGAAGAGGGTGTGGAAAAAAGGGACCCCTCCTACACTACTGGTGGGAATGTAAATTGGTACAACCACTACAGAAAAAAAGTACAGAGGTTTCTTAAAAAACTAAAAAATAGTATTACCATATAATCCAGCAATCCCACTCCTGGGCCATCTACCCAGAGAAAACCATAATTCAAAAAGATACATGTACCCCAATGTTCGCTGCAGCACTATTTACAAAAGTTGACATAAAAACAACCTAAATGTCTATCAACAGATGATGGATAAAGAAGATATGGTACACATATACGATGGAATATTACTCAACCATAAAAAAGAATGAAAAATGCCACCTGCAGCAACATGGATGAACCTAGAGATTATCATACTAAGTGAGGTAAGTCAGATAAGAGAAAGACAAGCATCATATGGTATCATTTATATGTGAAATCAAAAAATGATACAGATGAACTTATTTACAAAACAGAAACAGACTCACAGACTTTGAAAACAATTTATGGTTACTAAAGGGGACAGGTAGGGAGGAAGGATGGATTGGGGATTTAGGAATGGCATATATACACTATTGTATATGGGATGGATGGTCAACAGGGACCTGCTGTATAGCACAGGGAACTGTACTCAGTATTATGCGATAATCTATATAGGAAAAGAATCTGAAAAAGAATGGATATGTGTATATATATAATTGAAGCACTTTGTTGTACAACAGAAATGAAGACATTATAAATCAACTATACTTCATAAAACTTAAAAAAATAAAATCAATTAAAAATTATAATCAATAATAAGGTAACTGGAAAATCTGTAAGCATTTGGAAATTTAAAAAGAAAATTTAGGGGTTTCTGTCATGGCTCAGTGTTTAACAAATCCGACTAGGAACAATGAGGTTGTGGGTTCAACCCCTGGCCTTGCTCAGTGGATTAAGGATCTGGCATTGCCGTGAGCTGTGCTGTAGGTGGCAGACATGGCTCAGATCTGATGCTGCTGTGGCTGTGGCGTAGGCTGGCAGCTACAGCTCCAAGTGGACCCCTAGTCTGGGAACCTCCATATGCTGCAGGAGCAGCCCTAGAAAAGGCAAAAAGACCAAAAAAAGAAAAACAACAAAAAAAAGGAAATTTATAAATAGCCCATGGGCTTTGGGAAATTTTTAAATATTTTGGACTAAATAAAAATGAAAATGCCACATATGAAAATCTATGAGATGGGGAGTTCCCGTTGCGGTGCAGTGGAAATGAATCTTACTAGTGTCCATGAGGATGTGGGCTCGATCCCTGGCTTCTCTCAGTGGGTTGTGAGCTGTGTTCTAAGTCACAGACATGGCTTGGATCCCATGTTGCTGTGGCTGGGGCGTGGCTGGCAGCTACAGCTCTGATTGGACCCCTAGCCTAGGAACCTCCAAATGCCATGGGTGTGTCCCTGAACAGAAAAAGAAGGAAGGAAGGAAAGAAGGAAGGAAGGAAATAGATTTGAGCAGAAATCAATGAAACCAAAGACTGATTCTCTGACCAGAAGTTCAATAGATCTGTCTGTCAATGGATAGATCTCTAGGGGATGGGAGGAGAGAGAATTACAAATTATAAAAATCAGGAATGAAAAATGGAATATAACCATTGATTCCAAAGTCATTAAAAAGATGATAAAATATTACAAACAATTCTATGTCCATTAATTCAACCACTAAATGATTTAGAGCAATTACTCAAAATACACCAACTATCAACAATCACTGAAGAATTTCTAACTTCAGATAGCTTAGGTTTTCTAAGCTAGAAAACCTCAGAGTTCTAGCTTAGGTTTTCTAAGCTAGAAAATCTCAGAGTCCTAGAGATTCTGTTTGGTTGGTTTTAGATATTATATCTCTCTCATTATGTTCTTATTTTCCTTTAAATCCATGATAGATTTGTGATAGCTTTTGAAAAGTTCCTTTCTCTTAATTCCCTTTCTCTATCTTTTTTGGATCTTTTCTTTTTTAATGGGTAGTTTTTCTCCTGATTTTAAGGCACACTTTCCTGCTTCTTCTTGTATTCCAAGTAATTTTATTATTGGCTCTTGGAGACTGTGACTGTTACATTGTTAGAGGTCTTGATGCTGCTGTTTCTTTCAAAGTGTAGCAATCCTCTTGGCAGATGTTTATATTACTAACAAATCAACTGAATTTTTTTGGAGTGGATATAAAATAGCCTTTATCTAGGGTTTGTTCAGCCTGATTACTGAGGTGTGACCTTTCTGGGGTTTTTACCAAAGGTCCAACAAACTCTATATTCTGATATTGTTAAGTAGAATGTAATTATCTTCCAGACCCTGTGAGCTCTTAGAATGGTTCATCTAAAAGCTCCCTAGTAGTATTTGGCCCAGTCTTGTGGACTTTCACCCTATTTGTGAGCTTCTTAGCAGCAACAGACTCAAGCAGAAACCCTATGAAGATTTCTGGAGGCCCTTCTCTGGAGACTGCTTTCATTTTTGTCTTCATCCCTCAAAATTCCAGCCACCTTGATCTCTGCAAGATCCCATCTTTCTCTCCTCAGTTCCACAAGATATCCATGCTTTGCTTAGGCTTCTCCTGCCGTGTGATAGCTGCAAAGGGCCTCCAGGCAGAACATGAGGTCATTCATAAAGTTCTCCTATTATTTCCTTCACTCATGGATCACATTTCTTCACTGACTGTTCTCTCGTATCTGAGAATGATGATTTCATTTATTGTGTCTGGTTTTCTAGTTGTTTATGGCAGGAGGACATGTCCAGCACCTATAAACTGTCATGGCCAGAAGTAGGAATGTCCATGCTTCATCTAGAGCTCAACACTGTGTATTAAACCCTCAATGGGGTAGGAATTGTAAACGATAAAAAGAGAACCTTTACCTTCTCAGTACATGCTGTGCAGGTAAAATAATTATATATAAAAAACCATCAAATTGCTATATATATAAGTTTCAAAGAACGAACTGGATGTACCAGGAGAGCTGTTCTCAATGCCCATAATATGTTCTTAACCATAACGGAAACAGACTAAGTCATTTGAAAATAGTTGTGTACACTCTATTAATAGTGTGTTTTATTATACTTTCTGACATTGTTTACTATAATAAATTAACCAAATGAATTCAGTTTAATTATCATTTGGTTTCTGCTTTATTCACATGTCCATCTACAGGTCTTTTCCATAAGATACAGATCAGAAATTGGAAAGGTTATATTCAAATTCTTGTGTGAAAGGACCATAGAGATATTCACTTAACTACTGATATGCAAGGAACTCAAAGAATAGGGTTCCTAGTGTAACCTAACATTGCCATCTCAGACACTGTATTAGAGGAATGAGTTAGAATGTAGTTATATTTAGTTAGTTATATTTCCAGGATTAAATTTTAAAGCAGGAAAAGGTAACTTTCTGGAAGCACACTGATAACCCCAGATATAGCAGGACATTAACCATGCCAGACTGAATAAACTGATTAGGGCAATCAAATCAGGCTTATTCATTTTGGACCTTTGTTAGCATTCTTTTCAACATTCTATTTCCTGATGGGCATATGAACCAAAACCCATTCTCTTTTTGACCTCTTTATACTCTTACACTTGTGCAAAACATTCTTTGTATTTAGTAACTTGTTCTCATTACAAATTATTTTTACTGAGTCACTACATTTCATGGCAATGCAGTCATTTGCAGAAATTGAATAAAAATATGTCCTTATTTCCACTGGGATATAATTGGACAAACTGATTGTGTAATCAAGGTTATATCTGAAGGATCATATTTGAGAATACATTTCATTCAATCTGGTATAACAAGCCCCCAGTCCTACAAAGGACACAGATGTAATTTACATTCATAACCAATGCCTTTGAGTCTTCCTAGTCAAACTGTCCGGTGTCTGTTGTTGCACACTGTCCCAACATTACAGGTAGTAAGAAAAGTCACTGATCAGCAGAAAAAGGATACAGGAATTTGCTCACATTTGTGGTATACATGTGAAACTTGGTTTAAATGAGCTTCTTATTTTCAAGTAGTAGCGATAAAGAGCTCTGGAATGATTTAATGGCCTTAGTAGTTGTTTAACATGATCTGACTCTAGATTTGCTGATTATATGACAAGGAACCTTAAGCAGGTTAAGTGAACTTTTTCACTGCACTGATGTAAAGTAAAAAAGCCTAATAATACAAAATCACAATGAGATAGCCACTAAATAATGTATAGAACTTATTTATGATCATAAGAGGGGAACTAAATTATTCAAAACTTAGAAATAAGGCAAAAGGTGATTAATGAAGCCTGTAGCAACATGGTAGCATATTGTTTAACAAATACACCGAAGGGTCATCTGACTCTTGGGGGAATGTAACTTTCTTTGAATTACTATTTACTATTGATTAGGGCCAGAATATGTAAAGTTAGATGTTAACTTGTAGAAAATGGATAAAAGTGGAGATGGTTTTTGTCCAGTGGAAACGGAAATGAGTTTGGAAAGAGATGACAATTCCAAAAGTAGGCTTTGTTAATACAGAGTATATTAACTGAATTAATGTACTAAGTTTGTATCCAACTTGGCAATGTAATTCCAGTATTTCTTTGTTGCACTGACTACTTGCATCTTGGTGTCTGATGAGTATTTTGAATGGGTGTTGTCATCCTGCTTGTTCCCAGATTAACATGCTTAATAAAACTTGTATTCTGATCACCATCTATATGCATGAGAATTATATCTTTGTAATTTTGAGATTTATACTTTCACAAAGGGATATAAAAATGCTCTACAGGAGTTCCCATTGTGGCACAGGGGAAATGAATCCAACTAGGAACCATGAGGTTGCGGGTTCAATCCCTGGCCTCGCTCAGTGGGTTAAGGATCCGGCATTGCCGTGAGCTGGGGTGTAGCTCGCAGATGTGGCTCAGTCAGATCTGGCATGGCTGTGGCTGTGGTACAGACTGACAGCAATAGCTCCGATTAGACCCCTAGCCTGGGAACCTTCATATGCTGTGGGTGCGGCCCTAAAAGGGACAAGAGACAAAAAAAATGCTCTACATAAATGTTGATTTTGCTGGAGAAACAAGAACTCAGCTAAGATTCCAGGGGCAACTCCCAGAACTTCTGTATCTATTTTTATTTCATTATCAACCAGATTTCATTGCTTAATTTTCAAAGTAACCTCAAGAACAACTAATATAATGACAAATAATCATAAGCTCACCACCATCACCAATTCATAATTATACCCATCCAAATGAAGAGCAACTCACAATAATTTTTACAAATAAAACCAATTTCTTTGCTATGGAATATTATCCAAACAGCCAAATCTTTCAACCACGTGCCAACACCATTTCAATCACCTCTGACCACATAGCATGCAAGCAAAGGATGTTCCTTAGTGAAATCCAAAATTAAAGCCTCTAGATAACCATATTTAAACCTGAAGTTTTAGGTTTCAGTAGCCAGATTAATAGTATAACAAAACACTGCAAGCATATCACCTAAATATGCTAACATAAAACTGTTAATCCTAAAAAAAGTCTACCAAAATTTATCACAGTAACATATCCTATCCTATCACTTGCAATAAATAAGACCTTAATGGACCATATGTTACATGTTAGATATAACAACAGCATTTTCATCTGGAGGATATATTTGCCAAAATATTACCTATAGCTAATCCAATGTATACATTCTAGTAAAGCATTCTGGTTTGTGCCTATTTTTTCATGTATAATGAGACATATACAGAGTATGCATATAACAGATACCTGAAATATCAAATTGATCTCATTTTATTCACAAATGGAAACAGGAGTTCCCGTCCTGGCTCAGTGGTTAACGAATCTTAACAGTATCCCTGAGGACAAAGGTTCCATTCCTGGCCTTGCTCAGTGGGTTAAGGATGCCACGTTGCTATGAGCTGCGGCATAGGTCGCAGATGCAGCTTGGATCCCATGTTGCTGTGGTTGTGGTGTAGGTCAGCGGCTACAGCTCCAATTCAACCACTAGCCTGGGAATTTCCATATGCCATGTGTGTGGCCCTAAAAAGACAAAGGACAAAGAAAAACAAAACAACAAAAACACAAATGGAAACAGCATTTATGACTATGTACTCATATGAGAGTGAGTACTTTGAGGCAGACTCAGTAATTACAAATCAACATTCAGGTATTCCTTATATTAACACTAATTAATAGAATGAATTTGAAGTGGAAAAATTTATCCTTACATAGTTACTTACTTTTCATTATTTAAACACAAAAAAAGATCAAGTCAATCCTTTATATTTGATTAACATCAAATATGGACAAAATTCCATTCCACTCTTAATATACAAGGCAGCTAGATTTATTTTCCTAATTACACAATTACATGACAAGACAGCTATTACCACAACTGATCCCCAACCATGTTAGCTCTGCTGCCATAGGTGCTGGCAATATGAATGCCTGCTGTCTGTCCTTCTCAGATATTTATTGTCAAAATCAGACTCAAAATGAGTATATCTGATTCCCAACACCTTGGTCACATGGATTCCCTCTAAACATATGATAACCTGGAAAATTTAAGTTGTTAAATTTTCTTCATCTCAAGAAGGTAGGCTTGACTTTTATCACATGCAAATCTGAGCTTTTGTTTTACCCACTCTAAAATATTCAGGATAATTCTAAACTTTCTAAGTTGTTTAAGCACAATCTCATGTTTCCTTGATTCTTCTCCTAATTTACCTTCCACTTTCTCCCTACCCCTCCTTTTGTCTCTTTCCTCCTTTCCTTCCTTTTTCACACACACACACACACACACACACACACACACACACACACACACACACACACACACACACACCATATCCCCTCTCATTCCAATATACCGTAATCTCTGCAACAAACCATCTTCATTGCCCATGGTTCCCCTTAGTAGTGATCTTCTTTCAGCTCAAATGATAATATTGCTTGAAGTGCTCTCCAACTCTCTCAGGAAGAACCACTCACATCTGCACCAAAATTTCACTGCACAGTGTATTTATCTCCAGGAGCAGCACATGGCATCATACAAAAGAGGGATTCAATGTAGGTTCTTTGACCTAGGGAATGTGTCTTACCCATGAATGTGAAAACCATCTGCCTGCATTCAGAGTTGACAGGAAATCCCAATAAAATACAGTTGGGTTTCGGAGGGAGGCATTTGGCATGACCTCCATGACATTGGTTGTTCTTCTTAGGTTATAATCATGCATGAGAAAAGGCACTTTATCATAACTGCAGGTAGAAGGGGGAAAAGGGAAAGGTGTGAATTGGCTGAATTCAGTAACCTTGGTAGATAAAGTTCTTAGGAAGCCCATCAAGATCAGAGGTCTTATTACTAGGGTTCCTCACCCCCTGTCAAATCTCAGCAAAGGCCTAAGTGCCAGTAATTTGCAGTTGATTTCAATATGTTCATGCCCTAGGGATCAATCTTTTGTGGTGTGTGAAAATCATATTATTTGTGGTGATAGAGCATCTTCCCTATATAGCAACTTTTTAGATAAAGAAAAAGGTGGGTACAATAGTGACCTGAGAGTAAGTGGAGTGGGGATGGGGCAAGACCCTGTGGTCCCCAAAGTCATACTAAGCAGGCACCCGGACAATCTTCCTATGTTGTTCTAACTCATTTCCTACCTAGACACCTGCTCTGATTGTATCTGATGCTAGACACTTCACATCAGATGGCATCATTAGAAAAGTTCCTGGTTCTGTTTTTTGCTGTTGACCTCGAAGAATCTCTGTCTTATGAAAATCTTTCTTTCTTTCTCATTAAAATATCCTTGAAGAGAACTCTGTAATGGCCATGGGGGAGTAACAGGGTAGAAATTTAGCCTCCTGCCCATAAAAAACTAGAAAACTGGAGAAAATAAGGCAATAACTTTTCAGCCAATGGACAATGGGAAGCATAACATGATGGCTTTAGAGAAAAAGCCAAAAAAAAAATGAAATGGTCTCTAGCATTACCCAGGCTTTCTCCTTATAGATGAATACTGGACTGTGGCACTGGAAGGGAAAAACTAAAAGGGGCACAGCTCTTGTGCTGAAATGAGGAGAAAGATATCAGATGAAGGGGAGGTGAAGATGGCTAGGATCTGTAAACGAGAATTCCACAGTTGTTTGAACTATGCCAAAAAAAAAAAAAAAGATTGCCAGGGAAATGTGTAGAGAGTTCTCTTTAATGCATGGCTAAATATCAATGTGTATCCTCACAGAGTAAAACTCTATGAATAACCTCAAGGAAATGAAAAACTACCAGAAAATTCTAAGACAATTTGGAGAGCCCACACTGGGATAAGAATTATTCAAGTTCCATCCACTAAGAGTGAAGAGACCTCAATAAATATGGAGGCATTTTCTAGAGACTCCAGAGGGCCACACCTTTGAAATGAAGATAATTTAGAACTAGAACGACTTTAGAGCCTCTATTAAAGAGCTTAAAAACAACTTCCAAAGGACCAAACTAATCTCCTGTAAAAGAAACCAGGAAGAAATTCTGGAGATAAGATGTACAAGAATTAAATAAAAAAATGAAGATTCTTTCTTCTGCTTATCTCCAGAATTTCTTTCTGGTTACTTTTATAGTTTTAAAAAACTTTTTATTCACATTTCCATTTTTATTCATATATTATTTTATTGAATTTATACACATTATCCTTTAATTCTTCAAATATCTTTAGAACAATTATTTTAAAGTCTTTTTTTAGTATGTTTCACATAAGCTCTTTCACAGGGGTAGCTAATTTATTTTTTTCCCTTGAATAAGCCATACTTTCCTATTTTTTATGCCATGTGATTTTGGGGGGATTGAAAACTGGACAAATGGTATTATAATAGCCTTTAATGTGGACTTGTACATGTGTATGTATACTTGCATATTTACCCTTCCTAATGTTCATAAAGATTCTTGGATCTATTAGTACCTAATTTTTATCAAATTTTGAAGATTTTTTACTTTCATTCCCACAGATTTTTTCCCCTGTTCCTCCTCTCCTTTAGGACTCCAATCACACATAAGCAGGCAGAAGAAAGAATCAGAGAATTTGAAGACAGGACAATATAAGTTATTGAGTTTGAGGAATGGAATGAAAAAAGATTGTAGAAAAGTGAGCAGAGTCTAAGGTAACTCTGACACCAAAACAAGACAAACACACTACAAAAAAAGGAAACTACAACCAATATCTCTTACGAATAGTGATGTAAAAATCCTCAACAAAATACTAGAAAATAGAATTCAGCAGTGTACTAATAGGGTTATAAATCATATCCAAGCAGGATATGGTCTAGAATGCAAGGATGGTTCAACATAGCAAAATCTGTCAATGTTATATAACACATTAATAGAATGGAGAATAAAACACATGATCCTCTCAATTGATACAGAAAAAGCATTTGACAAAATTTGACACCCTTTCATTATAAGAACACTAAACAGACTGGAAATAGAAGGAAACTATCACAACGCAATTAAAGACATATATGAAAAACCCAGACTGAACATGGTATCCAATGGTGAAAAGACTGAAAGCTTTTTCTCTAAGATTAGGAACCAGGCAAGGATATCTACTTTTGGAACTTCTATTCATAGGAGTCCTGGAATTTCTAGCCAGAGCAATTAGGCAACATAGGGAAATAAAAGGCATCCAGACTGGAAAGTAAGAAATAAAATTACTTGTTTTTAGATGGTATGATCTTATATGTGGAAAACCCTAAGGTCACACACAAACACCCCAAAACCAATGAATTAATTCAGTAAAGTAGTAAGATACAAAGTCAACACATAAAAATCAGTTGTATTTCTATACACTAAGATTTAACAATAAGAAGAGAAAACTGCAGGAGCAACTCCACTAACATCCATTTAACAAAATAATAAAATGCGTAAGAATTAACTTAACCTGGGGGGGGGCGGAGAAAGATGGAGGAGGAGTAAGGGGTTGTGCTCACTGTTTCCCACAAACACATCAAAAAAACACATCTACATGTAAAAGAGCTCACACAGAACATCAACTGAATGCTGGCAGAAGAACTTAAACCTCTAACAAGGGTAAGAAGCTCTTGACATAACTGAGTAGAACAAAGAAAAAGAGAGAGAGAGAGAATGAATAAGGACTGCACTAGCACTCCAGAGAGGGAGCTGAGAAGGAGAAAGGGAACCCACACCCTGAGAAGCCACCTAACCGATGGAAAGATCAGCCAAGTTAGAAGGATCTCAAAGTCGCCGAGAAAAGCACAGCAGCAGGTCTGAGAAGGGAAAAGCAGAGTGGGAGCCACACAGATCATCTGAACCACCAGCCCAGACACCACAGCCTCGCTGGGCACTGAGACTTAGGCTCCAGAGGTCAGTCCCTGGGAGAGGACTGGGGTTAGCAATGTGGAGACAGCCTAAGGGGATAAGGAACAGTGTGCCTCAGGCAGGGGAATGGTACGCTAAGGGCTGGGGAGTGGAAAGCCACAGCAGAGGGAACCCGGGAGAAGGTCCAGATCCACAGGAGAGACAAAGGCGCCATTGTTGGGGAGGGCGAGAGGAGGAGAGGCAGGCCGCCATAGGAAACTCCTTATGCCAGAGTGTGTGCATGTGCCCGCAGGCTTGCAGAGGGTGGGGCAGCAGTGGCATAGGCTGCTCACAAACAGAAGCCGCTTGCCAACCCACAGCAGACCAGGCATTTCTGGCACAGGATACCCGTGGAGAGAAGCCTCTTGCTCATATATGGGAGACTGGGCGCTTCCTGAGTGGGCTACCAGTGGCCAGCCACCTCTTGTGTGAGCTAAGAGAATCAGGGGGCTAAGTGTGACACGGTGCCTACAAAGCACCATACGCTATTGCACTCACTCCCTTGGGAACACACCTGCCCTGCAGCTGCCACTGCCAAATGCTCTGGGTGGCGCCCAGACACTTGGTCACTGTCCCTTCCAGAGACCATACAACTAGGAACAGCTGGTGTAGCACCCCCTGCATGGTCTAAGTGGGACAGGGTGCTTCTTGCATGGCCTGCAGCGGGTGGGAACAAACCACTGCAGTTATCCCTCACTCCAGAGGTGGGCAGGGCCCACACCCACTGGGGATACCTGAACAAGAATCAATTGCAGCTCCAACCACCTCAGAAGGAACCACAGAGAAGGACATTAAGACAGACCACCACCTGATGTTGCTCTCACTCCCCTGGGAGCACACCTGACCTGCAGCTGCCACCGACAAACATTCTGGGCAGTGCCCAAATGCTTGATCACTGTCCCTTCTCAGGAGCCTGCAACTAAAAGCACCTTGTGCAGCACATCCTTTGGGGGCTAAGCAGGATGAGGTGCTTCTTGCATGGTCTACAGGTGGGGGGGGGGGGCAAACCACCTGTTATCTCTGGATTCTAAAGGAATCCAACATCAAGATATAGGAAGCATAGAGGGCCCCAAACAAGTTGAATCCAAACAGGCCCACACCAAGACACATTATAATAAAAATGGCAAAAGTTAAAAGAGAGGATTCTAAAGGCAGCAAGAGAAAAGCAAAGCGTTAATTATAAGGGAACCCCCATAACACTATCAGCTGATTTCTCTACAGAAACACTATAAGCCAGAAGGGAGTGGCAAGATATATTTAAAGTACTGAAAAGAAAAGATTTGCAACCTAGAATACTCTACCCAGCAAAAATATCATTTAAAATTGAAGGGGAAATAAGGAATTTCTACAACAAACAAAAGCTAAAAGAGTGCAACACTAAACCCTTTAAAAAAATCATTTATTTATTTATTTTTCTGCTGTACAGTGTGGGGACCAAGTTACACATACATCTATATATACTCTTTCCTCCCATTGTTGTGTTGTGATGTAAGTACCTAAACATAGTTCTCAGTGCTACACAGCAGGATCTCATTATAAATCCATTCCAAGAGCAATAGTTTGCATCTGTTAACCCCAAGCTCCTGATCCCTCCCACTCCCTCCCTCTCCTCCTGAGCAACCACAAGTCTATTCTCCAAGTCTATGATTTTCGTTTCTGTGGAAAGGTTCATTTGTGCTTTATATTAGATTCCAGTTATAAGTGATATCATATGGTATTTATCTTTCCCTTTTCTGACTTATTTCACTCAGTATGAGAGTCTCTAGTTCCATCCATGTTGCTACAAATGGCATTATGTCATTCTTTTGTATGGATGAGTAATATTCTTTTGTGTATATATACCACATCTTCCTTATCCAATTGTCTGTTGATGGACATTTGGGTTGTTTCCATGTCTTGGCTATTGTGAATAGAACTGTAATGAACATGCAGGTGCATGTGTCTTTTTTAAGGCAAGTTTTGTCTGGATATATACCCAAGAGTGGGATTACTGGGTCATATGGTAGTTCTATGTATAGATTTCTAAGGTACCTCCATACTGTTCTCCATAGTGGGTGTACCAGTTTGCATTCCCACCAACAGTACAAGATGGTTCCCTTTTCTCCACAACTTCTCCAGCACTTGTTATTTGTGGACTTATTAATGATGGCCATTCTGACTGGTATGATGTGGTATCTCATGGTAGTTTTGATTTGCATTTCTCTAATAATCAGGGATGTTGAGCATTTTTTCATTGCTTGTTGGCCATCTGTTTATCTTCCTTGGAGAATGGTCTATTCAGGTCTTTTGCCCATTTTTCCATTGGGTGGTTGGCTTTTTTGCTGTTGAGTTGTATAAGTTGCTTGTACATCCTAAAGATTAAGCCCTAGTCAGCTGCATCATTTGAAACTATTTCTTCCATTCTTTAAGTTGTCTTTTTGTTTTCTTTTTGGTTTCCTTTGCTATGCAAAAGCTTTTAAGTTTGATTCGGTCCCATTGGTTTATTTTTGCTCTTATTTCTGTTGCTTTGGGAGACCGACTGAGAAAATATTCATGAGTTGATGTCAGAGAATGTTCTGCCTATGTTCTCTTCCAGGAGTTTGATGGTGTCTTGTCATATTTGTCTTTCAGCAGTTTTGAGTTTATTTTGGCGCATGGTGTGAGGATGTGTTCTAGTTTCATTGATGTGCATGCAGCTGTCCAGTTTTCCCAGCAAGATTTGCTGAAAAGACTCTCTTTTTCCCATTTTATGTTCTTTCCTCCCTTGTCAGAGATTAATTGACCATAGGTGTCAGGGTTTATTTCTGGGTTCTCTATTCTGTTCCATTGGTCTGTCTGTCTGTTTTGATACCAGTACCACACTGTCTTGATGACTGTGGTTTTGTAATAGTGCCTGAAGTCTGGAAGAGTTATGCCTCCTGCTTAGTTTTTGTTTCTCAGGATTACTTTGGCAATTCTGGGTCTTTTGTGGTTCCATATACATTTCTGGATTGTTTGTTCTGGTTCTGTGAAAAATGTCATGGGCAATTTGATAGGGATTGCATTGAATGTGTAGATTGCTTTGGGTAGTATGGCCATTTTTACAATATTGATTTTTCCAATGAGGAACATGGAATATCTTTCCATTTCAATACATCTTCTTTAATTTCTTTGATTAATGTTCTATAGTTCTCAGCATATAAGTCCTTTACCTCCTTGGCCAGGTGTATTCCCAGGTATTTGATTTTTTGTGGTGCAATTTTAAAAGGTATTGTGTTTTCGTATTACTTTTCTAAAGTTTCATTGTTAGTATACAGAAATGTGACTGAGTTCTGAATGTTAATCTTATATCCTGCTACTTTGCTAAATTTGTTAATCAGTTCAAGTAGTTTTGGGGTTGAGTCCTTAGGGTTTTCTACGTATAGTATCATGTCGTCTGCATACAGTGACAGTTTTTTTGTTTTTGTTTTTGTTTTTTGCCTTTTGTCTTTTGTTGTTGTTGTTGTTGTTGTTGCTATTTCTTGGGCCGCTCCTGTGGCATATGGAGGTTCCCAGGCCAGGGGTTGAATCGGAGCTGTAGCCACTGGCCTACGCCAGAGCCACAGCAATGTGGGATCCGAGCCGCATCTGCACCACAGCTCACGGCAACGCCGGATTGTTAATCCACTGAGCAAGGGCAGGGACCGAACCCGCAACCTCATGGTTCCTAGTCGGATTCGTTAACCACTGCGCCACGACGGGAACTCCAATACAGTGACAGTTTAACCTCTTCTCTTCCTATTTGGATGCCTTTTATTTCTTTTGTTTGTCTAATTGCTGTGGCTAGGATTGCCAAAACTGTTGAAGAGCAGTGGTGAGAGTGGGCATCCCTGACTTGTTCCAGATTTTAGTGGGAAGGCTTTCAGCTTTTCTCCATTGAGTACCATCTTTGCTGTGGGTTTGTCATAAATGGTTTTGATTATGTTAAAGAATGTTCCCTCTATACCTACTTTGGTGAGAGTTTTTATTATGAATGGATATTGGACTTTGTCAGATGCTTTTTCTGCATCTGTTGAGATGATCATATGGTTTTTGACTTTTCTTTTGTTAATGTGGTGTTTGACGTTGATTGATTTGCATATGTTGAACCATCCTTGTGAACCTGGGATGCACCCCACCTGGTCATGGTGTACGATCTTTTTGATATGTTGTTGGATTCGGTTGGCTAAAATTTTGTTGAAAATTTTTGCGTCTATATTCATCAAAGATATTGGCTGATAGTTTTCTTTTTTGGTGGTATCTTTGTCTGGTTTTGGAATTAGGGTAATGGTGGCGTCATAGAATGTCTTTGGGAGTGTTCCTTCTTCCTCAACCTTTTGAACAAGTTTAAGGAAAATGGGCACCAGATCCTCTTGTATGTTTGGTAGAATTCACCTGTGAAGCCATCTGGTTCTGGGCTTTTATTTGCAGGGAGTGTTTTTGTGACATATTCAATTTCATTTCTAGTGACGGATCTGTTCAGTTGGTCTATTTCTTCTTGATTCAGTTTCAGTAGGCTGTAAGATTCCAGAAAGTTGTCCATTTCTTCCAGATTGTCAAATTTGTTGGCACATAGTTGTTCATAGTATTCTCTTATAGTTTTTTGTATTTCTGCAGTGTCCATTGTGATTTCTCCTTTTTCATTTCTAATTTTGTTTATTTGGGTTTTTTCTCTCCTCTTCTTAGTGAGTCTGGCCAAGGGTTTGTCAACTTTGTTTACCTTTTCAAAGAACCAGGTCTTGGTTTTATTAATTTCCTCTATTGTTTTTTGAATCTCTATTTTCTTGATTTCCTCTTTGATCTTAAAAATTTCCTTCCTTCTGCTGACTTTAGGTCTTTTTTTTTTTCTTCTTTTTCTAATTCATTTAGGTGGTGGGTTAAGTTGTCAATTTGAGATTTCTTCTTTTTGAGGAAGGCCTGTTTATTGCTATGAATTTCCCTCTGAGACTGCTTTTGCGACATCCCATAGATTTTGAGAGGTTGTGCCTTCATTATCGTTTGACTCGAGATATTTTTTAATTTCCTTCTTGATTTCCTCATTGACCCATTGGTTTTTTAGTAGCATGTTGTTTAGTCTCCATGTAGTAGGTTTTTTCTCATTTATTTTCCTGTGGTTGATTCCTAGTTTCATGCCACTGTGGTCAGAGAAGATACTTTAAATAATTTCTATGCTCCTAAATTTGTTCAGGTTAGCTTTGTGCCCGAATATGTGATCAATTCTTGAGAATTTTCTATGCTCACTTGAGAAGAATGTGTGTTCTGATTTTTTTGGATAGTGTCCTGAAAATGTCAATTAAGTCTAAATTTTCTATTGTCTCCTTTATGATCTCTGCTGCTTTATTGGCTTTCTCACCAGAGGATCTGTCCATTGATGTAAGTGGGGTATTAAAGTCTCCTACTACGATTGTAGTCCCATCAATTTCTCCTTCTGTGTCTGTTAGTATTTGTTGTATATCTCTGGGTGCTCCTATATTTGGGGCATATATATTGATGATAGTATGTCATCTTCTTGAATGGATCCTTTAACCATTAAATAGTGGCCTTCTTTGTCTTTTTTTATGGCTTTCATTTTAAAGTCTATTTTGTCCGATATGAATATTGTAACTCCTGCTTTCCTGTCATGTCCATCGGCATGAAATATTTTTTCCCACTCCCTCACTTTGAATCTATGTGTCCTTTGTCCTAAGGTGAGTTTCTTTTAGGCAGCATATTAGAGGTTTTTGTTTTTTTATCCAATCAGCCACTCTGTGTCTTTTGGTTGGAGCATTCAGTCCATTGACATTTAAGGTGATAATTGATAGATGATTATTTACTGCCATTTTAAGCCTCATTTTTCCAGTTGATTCTATGATTCTCCATTCTTTCTTTCTTTTTTTGGCTGGATGGTCTCCAATTATTTTCTGCTTGAGTATTTTTCTTTTCATTTTTTGTGAATGTTATGTTTGGTTTTGATTTGTGGTTGCCCTGTTTTTTAAGTATGTTAACCCCTTCCTATAATTGTGTGTTTTAGCCTGATAGTCCCATAGGTTCAAACACTTCATTACCATACTAAAAATTAAAAAAAAAATTAAAAAGAAACTATTTATTTCCTTACTTCCCTTGCCCACATTTTATGATTTTGATGTCTTTTTTCTTCTTAATTTTATTTTTTGTTAAACATCTGCTTATTTGAGTGACTGCTCTCTGATTGTGGTTTCCTCCATCCTAGTTCTTCCCTTTTTTTTTTTAATTTAAAGAAGCCCTTTCAATATTTCCTTGAGAATGGGTTTTATATTGCTGTATTCTTTTAGCTTTTGTTTGTTAGAAAAAAAATTTTATTTCCCCTTCTATTTTAATGATATTCTTCTGGATAGAGTATTCTAGGTTGCATATTTTTTCCGCACAGCACTTTAAATACCTCTTGCCATTCCCTCCTGGCCTGTAGAGTTTCTGTAGAGAAATCAGCTGATAGCCTTATGGGGGTTCCCTTATAAGTGACACTTGGCTTTTCTCTTGCTGCCTTTAGGATCCTATCTTTATCGTTAACTTTTGCCATTTTTATTATAATGCATCTTGGTGTGGGTCTATTTGGGTTCAACTTGTTTGGGGCCCTCTGTGCTTCCTATATCTTGAACTCAGTATCTTTAGATTTGGGAAGTTTCCAGCAATGATTTCTTCATATATTTTCCATCCCCTTATCTTTTTCTACTCCGTCTGGAATTCCTATTATGCACAGGTTGACCCACTTTATATTATCCCATAGGTCTCTTATATTGCTTTCATGTTTTTTCATTTGGTTTTCTGTCTGCTGTCCTGTTTGGGTGATTTCCATTATTCTATGTTCACATCACTAATTTATTCCTCTGCATTATTCATTTTGGTTTTTACTGCCCTTAGCTCAGTTTGTATCTCTGCAAATGAATGTTCTAGCTTTTCTTGGCTCCTCCTTATATTTTCCAGTTCCTTTCTGAGGGAGTCTGCATTACTGTTCATATCTTCTCTTAATTCCTTCAGTATTTTCACTATCTCCCTTTTGAACTCCAAATCTGTCAGACTGCAGAGGTCTGTTTCATTGTTGACTGCTTTAGGTGAGTTCTCCTGTTTGTTTAACTGGGAATGGTTTCTGAGCTTCTTCATCTTGCTTGTTATTTTCTTTTTCTTGGTGGAGGTGTACTCCCCATGGCTGGGCAGGGTTTTCCCTGGCACTTCTGTGGAGTGTTTCCTGTGGGCTGGCAGTGTTGGTCTTCTTTGAGGCAGTGGGGTGGTTCCCGAGGGTGGGTGGGCCTAGCAGGGTCACTTTGAAGCAAAGGAGGTCTTCCTGAGGGCAGGTGGGACTGGCAGGTCTGCACCTCGATGGGGGCAGACTTCCATGGCCAGGCAGAGCTTGCTCTGGCGTTTCTGGGCTGCAGAGCTCTTCTAGAGGGCAGGCAGTTCTGGGCAGCTGCTCTGCAGGAATGCAGCACCTCCTGAGCGTAGGCCCAGCTATCCAGGCCGCTGGGAGACAAAGGAGATCTTCCCCAGGGCAACTGGAAATGGCAGGACCGCCCCGCGATGGAGGCAGACTTCCAGTGGCCGGGCAGAGCTTTCTCTGGTACTAAACCCTTTCTAAAAGAAATACTGAAAGGGCTAATCTTAAAAAAAAAAAAGAAAAAAAAAGTAAGAAGAAATGGAATTGAGGAAACCACAGTTGGAAAGCAATCAAATAAGCCAGTATACAGATCTAAATATGAAGATGTTTTTGAAAAAATTAAAAAAGACAACAAAATCATACAATATGGGAGGGAAAATAAGAAAATCTAGATTCTTTTTTAATTAAAAAAATTTAATGATGTGTTTGAGCCTATATGACTATCAGGCTAAAACAAGCAGATATAAGAAGGTGTTAACATACTTAAAAACAGGGCAACCACAAATCAAAACGGAACATCACATTCACAAAAACTGAAAAGAAAAGCACTCAAGCATAAAATAAATGGAAACCATCCAACCCTCCAAAAAAAGAAGAAAAGAGAAATGAAGAATCAACTGGAAAACAAGGTTTGAAATGGCAATAAATAATCATCTATCAATTGTCACCTTAAATGTCAACAGACTGAATGCTCAAATCAAAAGACACAGAGTGGCTGACTGGATAGAAAAGCAAAATCCTTCAATCTGCTGTCTACAAGAGACTCACCTTAGGGCAAAGGACACATATAGATTGAAAGTGAGGGGATGGGAAAAGATATTTCAGGAAAGCAGGAGTTGTAATACCCATAACAGACAAAATAGACTTTAAAACGAAGGCCATAAAGAAAGACAAAGAAGGACACTATTTAATGGTTAAAGGATCCATTCAAGAAGAGGATATTACAATCATCAATATATATGCCCCTAATATAGGAGCATCCAGATACGCACAACAAATACTAACAGACACAGAAGGAGAAATTGATGGGAATACAATCATAGTAGGAGACTTTAACACCCCACTCACATCCATGGACAGATCCTCTAGACAGGAAATCAATAAGGCAACAGAGACCCTAAAGGACACAATAGAAAAGTTAGACCTAATCAACATTTTCAGGACATTACATCCAAAAAAAATCGGAATATACATTCTTCTCAATTGCACATGGAACATTCTCAAGAATTGATCACATATTGGGGTACAAAGCTAACCTCAATTAATTTAAGAGTATAGAAGTTATTTCAAGGATCTTCTATGACCACAATGGCATGAAACTAGGAATCAACCACATGAAAAGAAATGAGAAAAAACTAACTACATGGAGACTACAAAAAACGAATGGGTCAATGAGGAAATCAAGAAGGAAATTTAAAAATACCTCAAGACAAATGATAATGAAAACACAACCACTCCCAATCTATGGGATGTTGCAAAAGTAATGCTCAGAGAGAAATTCATAGCAATACAGGCTTTCCTCAAAAAAGAAGAAAAATGTCAAATTGACAACTTAACCCACCACCTAAATGAATTAGAAAAAGAACAACAATCCAAACCTAAAGTCAGCAGAAGGAAGGAAATCATAAAGATCAAGGAGGAAATTTTAAAAAATGAACCCTTCCACAGAAAAGAAAATCATGGACTTAGAGAACATATTTGTGGTTGCCAAGGGGGAGGGGGAGGGAGTGGGATTGTCTGGGAGTCTGGGGTTAACAGATGCAGACTATTGCGTTTCGAATGGGTAGGCAGTGAGATCCTACTGTAAAGCAATAGGAACTATGTCTAATCACTTGTGCTGAATCTATACATGTATGTGTAACTGGGTCACCATGCTGTACAGTAGAAAACTGATAGAACACTGTAAACTAGCTATAATGGAAAAACTAAAAATCATTATTAAAAAAATCAGGAAAAAAAAAGGATTAACTGAACCAAGGAGGTGAAAGTCTTATATAATGAAATCTACAAAGCATTACTGAGGTAAGTGAAAGAAGACATACATGAATGGAGACACATCCCATGTTCGTGGAATGGAAGACTTAACATTGCTTAAGTGTCAATACCACCCAAAGAACTCTACAAATTTAGTGCAATCTCTAACAAAATCTCAATGACATTATTTGAAGATATAGAAAAACTCATCCTCAAACACATGGAGTCACAAGGGATCTCAGACTGCCAAAACAATCTTGAAAAAGAACAAAACTAGAGGACTTATACTTCCTGATTTCACAACTTACTACAAAACACCAGTAATATGGTACTGGCATAAAGACAAATATAACAATAGAATAGAGAGCCCAGAAACAAACCCTCATATATATGATCAAATGATGTTTAACAAGAGTAACAAGGCCATTCAACAGGGAAAAAACAATCTTTTCCAGAAATGGTGCTGGGAAAACTGGATATTCACATGAAATTGGACCTTTATGTACTACTGTACACAGAAATTAACTCAAAATGGATTGAACACCCAAACCTTAGAAAAAAATATTAAAATATTAAAATGCTTAGAAGAGACTATAAGGGGAAATCATGATGTTTGATTGGCCATGGTTTTTTGTTTTGTTTTGTTTTGTTTTGTTTGCTATGACAACAAAGGCAGAAACAAAAACAAAAAAATTAGACAAATTGGCTTCATGAAAATTAAAAATTTTGTGCTTCAAAAGACACTATTGACAGTCTAAATAGGCAACCCACATACTGGGAGAAAATATTTGAAAATCTTATATGTGATAAGGAATTAATATCCAGAATACACAGAGAACTCCTAAATCTCAACAACAAAAAAATAACTGATTCAAAAATGACTTGATATTTGTCTAAAGAAGATTTGGTAATCCATTCCAAAGCCAATAGATGGAGCAAGATAATGTGAGAAAAGAGAATGTATACATATATGTATAACTGGGTCACCCTGCTGTACAGTAGGAAAAAAATATGCATTGGGGATATTAAAATTTTTTTAAAAAAATTAAAAAGAAGATTTGGACTGCTAATAATCACATGAAAAGAGGCTCAACATCACTAATCACTAGGGAAATGCAAATAAAAACTATAATGAGATGCCACCTCACAATGATTAAGGTGGCTCCTATCAAAAAATAGAAAACAGGAGTTCCCGTCGTGGCGCAGTGGTTAACGAATCCGACTAGGAACCATGAGGTTGCAGGTTCGATCCCTGCCCTTGCTCAGTGGGTTAACGATCCGGCGTTGCCGTGAGCTGTGGTGTAGGTTGCAGACGCGGCTCGGATCCCGAGTTGCTGTGGCTCCGGCGTAGGCTGGCAGCTACAACTCCGATTCGACCCCTAGCCTAGGAACCTCCATATGCTGCAGGAGCGGCCCAAAGAAATAATAAAAAAAGACAAAAAAAAAAAAAAGAAGAAGGAAGCAGGACTGATACAAATAAAACATGTGGGGAATTTAAAAAAAAAATAGAAAACAATGGGTTTTATTGTTACTGGTAAGAACATGGAGAAATTGGAATCCTTGTGCACTGTTGGTGGGAATATAAGGTGGCATAGCCACTGTAGAAAAGAGTATGGCACTTCCTCAAAAAATTAAAAATAGAATTACCATACGACCCAGCAATCTCACTTCTGGGTATATACACAAATGAACCGAAAGCAGGGTCTCAATGAGGTATTTATGGATCTGCATTCAGTACCACATTACTCACTACAGCTAAAATGTGGAAGCAGCACAAGTGTCCATCGGCTGATGAATGGAGAAGTAAAATATGGCACATACATACAATGGAATATTATTTATCCTTTCTAGAACAAATTCCACAGTATGCTATAACATGAATGAACCTTGAGGATTTTATGTCAATGACATAAGTCAGTAACATACAAAATATACTATATTATTCCACTTATATGAGGTACCTAGAGTAGTTAAAATCACAGAGGCAGAAAGTAGAAGGAGATTTCCAGGGGCTGGGATTCGGGGGGAGGAGAGAATGGGGAGTCACTGCTTAATGGGTATGGAGTTACATTTTGATAAGATGAAAGAGTTGTGGAGATGGCTGAAAGTTAAGCAACATTATAAATATATGTAACAATGCTAAACTATATATTTAAAGATGGATAAGACGGTACATCATATGGTTTTTATTTTATCACAATTTTTTTAAATTGAAATTTTAAAAAGGCCACCACAATATATTAACTTAGAAAACCAACCCAGATGACAATTCTTTTCTTAGTGAATAAGTGAACTTCCAAGTGGAAAGATTAAGAATTAAATGTACATATGTATAAAATAGTCATACATGTGTTATTACTGTTGTGCTTAAGGAATATTTGGGCATCTAGCATTTCAGGTAAATTTTTATGTTGGCCCAGCTTACCTTTATAATTCTAACTGAAAACATGAAATAGGTCAGCGGACCTAGATTTATGATTGTAAGTTCAAATCTCACAACATTTAAAAATGCTTTGAATATATGAAAGCATTGAAGTCAATGTCGTTATACTTAACAAAGAGGCAAAAATGTAGATACCAGTAGGAAGCTTAGATCTACATGAAAGAATGAAGAATATCTGAAATGATGAGTAAAAAGTGAAAACACTTTTCTCATTTTTTAATTTCTAAAGATTACTTGACTGTTTATAGCAAAAATTAATAACAATGTATTGTAAGATGACAGTAACAGGTCAAATGATGGGAGAGATGAAATAGAATTACACTGTCAAAAGACTGTATTTTACACAGGAAAAAAGGTAAAATTAAAGGAAGAGGTGATAGGTTAAAGATCATTTATAACTCTAGTGCAACCTCCAATAAAAGGAGGTATGATTAACAAGCCAACAGTGGAAAGAAAGTCCTAAAACTACCCCACTAATCTAAAAGGAGGCAGGAAATGAAAAAACAAATAGCAAGACAGCAGTAGAGGACTCACTTCAGGTGCAAAATTTAACGGCGGTACCAAAAAATTCAATAATCAATACAAATACTATTTTTAAATATTTTCAAAAATCTGACATAAAATCCATTTTTTATAAACAAAAAATGAAAATTTAAATATAAACAGGATTAGCATTACTGATTTTTACTTTTGTCTCATGCTCTAAAATGGCCTGGCATGGCACATCTTTACTGAAACAGCTCATATTTTGTTCACCATGGATGTTGAAAGTTAAGCAATACTGACAGAAATCACCATTCTCTCTCTCCCCTTCATGTGCACACACACACATATGCACACACATTAGTTGCAACACTTGGTTTAGTTTCCTTAAAAAGCTAAGTAGAGCCTGAGTTGGTAGGGAAGGAAAGGAAAAATAGGCCACATAGCTTATCAAGATCTTCATCTCTCTGTCTCAGATTCCAGTGGTAAGATTTCTCTTCTGGCCCACACCAGGAGGTCAATACTGCCTCAGGAAATATGATTCAGTGCTATCCAGAGACGTGTTGCTGCATGGTCCTCAAGGGAGGATATGGCTGGCCTGGCTTTTATGCTAAACCTCAGCAGCCAAAAATCTTTGTATAGATTCTTATCAGGGCCTGCAATAGGCTTTCTCTCAGGTGCTGAGTATCTGTTTATATTACTTGCTTCTGAAGTACAGACATGCCTCCCTCCTCTTTAAATATTTCTCAAAACTATCAGGTTCCAATCAAAATTACATATAAACACGTTTGGCACGTCCTAAGAGCAACGTGCTTGTAGTTTCACAAAGTGGGGTGAACACTCAGTCAAAACAAGTTCACTTTGGGAGTGGGATGAGAATAAGACTTCCCCTAGGAATACTTTATTGCAAACCTCAAAAATGCCAACATTTTGAGGGAAAGAAAAGATGGTAGGAGGTGAGCAAAGGAAATCACAAAGGAAACAGCTAAGAAGAAAGAAAATCAGCAGAGTACGATATTCTGGAAGCCAAATAACGAAAATGCTCTTTAAAAGAAGGAATATTCAAATGCTGAGAGGTTAAGAGGAAAACTTAAAATTTGCCATCATGTCTGGGAAGTTTAAGGTCACTGGTAACATAGAAGGAGCTCACCGAAGTGGTGTGGGAAAAGTCTGGTTAGAGTGAGCTCAAACGGAAGACAGGGAGTAGAAATAGTTCTTTGTCCTGGATATAGATCCAAAAAAACCAAAACATATGTTTGACTCTTTACTGCTCTATAGGCATGACTGTGGCTATACAGTACGTCTTAAAATCACATAGTGTGATTTCTCTAACTTTATTCTTTGTCAAAATGGCACAGCTATCCTAGTTCCTCTATCTTCCCCATATAATTTTAGAATCAGATTGTCTTTTTTTTAAGTTGATGGTATTCAAATAGAAATTTTAAAATATTTCTATTTTGGATAATTGTAGATTCACACGGGTTTGTAAGAAATAATACAGTGAGATCTCATATATCCTCACTCAGTTTTTTCCAACAGTAACATCTTGCATGACTATACTACAGTATTACTGAAAATCACTGACATTATTCATATTTCATTGGTTTTACATGCACTTATTTGTGTATGTGTTCACTTTAACACATGTACAGAATCAGGTGGCAATGAACACAGTCAAGATATAGAGCAGTAAAGATATAAGATATAAGATCAATCTTTTATTATCATTTATAGTCATAGGCCGCCTCTCTCTCTCTTCCTCTTCATCCCAGGCAACCACTGATTAATTCAAAAGCACTTTAATTTTATCATTTTGAAACTGATATATGGAAGAAAGCATACAGCTTGGAACCTTTTGAGACTGGCTCTTTTCATTTAGCATAATTCCCATAAGACCCATACAAATTGGGTTGCATGTTATCAATAAGTCATTCCTTCTTACTGCTGAGTAATACGCGACGGTATGGATATACCACAGTTTGAACATTCGTCTCTTGAACCTCTTGAAGGACACTGGGGTTGTGCAGATATTGCCTATTATAAATAAAGCTGCTATAAACAGTAATGAAAAAGTCTTTGTATGAACATAAATTGTTCCCCCTCTGCACTAAATACGCAGGAGTGCAATTTCTGAGTTGTACGGTAAGCAAGTTTAATTACATAAGAAAATTCCAAACTTACCACAGCAGCTATACCATTTTACATTTGCACCAGTAATGTATATGTGATCCAGTTTATCCACCAGTATTTGGAGTTATCTCCGTGTTTTAAACTTGGCCATTCTGACAGCTGAGTAGTAATTTTAGTTTTAGTTTGCATTTTCCTAATAGATAATGAAGCTAGACATCTTTTCATGTGCTCATTTGCATCTATGAATCCTCTTTGGTGAAATGTATTTTCCTAGTTTTTGCCCATTTTCTAATTGGGTTGTTTGTATTTTTTTTACACTATTTGAGTTTTGAGAGTTCCTTGTATATTTTAGATACAAAGCACATTGTCAACAATATATTTTACAAATAGTGTCTCCCAATCTATACTTCTCTTTTTATTCTATTCTCAAGTTCTTTTGCAGAGCAAGTTTTTCATTTTGAGGTCTCATTTATCATTTTTTCATTTTATAAGTAGTGCTTTGGTATGAAGTCTAAGAAAATTTTGCCAGCCCTACATCCCCAAAATGTCCCCCTCTTTCATTTTCTAAGGTTTTACAATTTTACATTTAAATCTATAATCAATTTTGAGTTTGGGGGGTTTTTTGGTTTATATTATGAGGCTTAGAGTCCTATTTTTATAATATCTGATGTCTAACTACTCTGGGGCTACTCGTTGAAAAGGCCATTCTTCTTCCATTGTTTACCTTTTCCTGCATTTATTTTTACTTTTTACTGTGGTAAAATACATACAACATAAAATTTTCCATTTGACAACCATTTTGAAGCATACAATTCAGTGGCATTAATTACATACACAAAGCTACTTCCAAAACTTTGTTATCCCAAATAGAAACTCTGTAACCATTAAGTAGTAACTCCCCAGTCCTCCCTTCCCCCAGTACTAGTGGCTTTAACTCACTTTCTGTCTCTATGAATTTATTTCTTCTAGATATTTCATATAAATAGAATCATTCATTAGTTTTTTACTTTGTTTATTTGTTTCTAGCTAGTTTCACTTAGTGTTTTCAAGGTCCTCAGAGCACATTAATTTTGGCATCCATACAGGCTAGCTCACTCATCTATAAACTTGTTATTTCCCATTTAGATACCTTTGAATAAGCTGTTGAATCTACTCAGACTATTATCTTTCCCCATCTCTGCTGGTAAAATCGTATTTTTCCTTTAAGGACCAACCCAAACACAATTCTGAGCACAGAGATCTTTTTCAGAGCAGGAGATGGCCTCTTCCTCCTCCACTGAGGTTCCACAGCATTTGACTTATTCTTCTCTGCGAGGCGCTCACTGCAAATGGTCTTACACTGGGTTTGTTTGTAAACATGCCATGTCTCCTTCACTGCCTGGGAGCAGCTCTTAGGCAGGACTCGATCTCACTCATCTGCTCCTATCCCACACTCAGAAGAGGGATTTACAGTAGGTATACAATAGGTGCCCAGGGAACACTGGTTCAATAGGTTGCTAAGGGAGGGTGTGGGGATAAGTGGTAAGCAGGTTTGCAATGCAGCTGGGACAAATTTGAATGATGTGTGAGGCCTCACAGAGGGTGTCTGATTTATGAGTCTGGGATTGATCATGCAGGGGTGCAGACGCATGGCTCGTAAAGGAGAAGTGGTTCGTGTGTGTGTGCTATGTGCAGATGCACGTGTGAACACCAGGAAACTCCCAGGACTTGCCCTCTCTAACTGGGGCCAGGCTGGAGTCTTCCTTGGTATTGGTCTGTTCTCCTCCCACCCTGGCCCCTGCTTTCCTACCTTATTTGTACATCACTCTCCAGCCCAAAGGCACCTTCTTCCACAGCTTTCTCAAAGGACATCATGGTATTCTCAGGCCCCAGCTGTGGAGGAAAAGGACAGGAGCCCTTAATCTCAGAGTCTGTTCTGCCAACATCCCTTTTAGGGTACAGAGGGAGCCCAGTAACAAAAGGACTTTAGCAAGCAGAGTCTGGCTCCCTTGGCTCTTTTTTTAAAGAGCCTGCCTCCTTTCTTCTCTACCCAAACTGATTTGGGGATTCTGCTCATCTGAGGCAATGTCACTGGGCACAATAAGGAGAAAGGAGTGAGAATTAGGTGCTCTGGGTTCAAGGCCAACCTCTACCTTTAACTCCTTATTACTGTTATCCTAGGTGAAACCCTTTACTTCTAGAGGGGTTCCTATGGTTCTGATATGCCCTTCTCTCGACCATACATGTACCACGCACACCTGTACCCACCCACATGCGTCATGCTCAGACCTACCATGGGTGCACCTCTATGTCCAAAGAAGCTCGGCTTGGGTCCCAATTTATCCTCCTCTTGAATGCAGGGAGAATGATTCCCCCAGGGCACCACATAGAGACATAAAAGGATAAGGAAAAAAGGCAATACTACAGCCACTTGTAGAGCTGAAAAAGTTGGAAGTAGGAGAAAGTGACCAAAAAAGGCAATGAGAAACGGAGAATCATCCTAAGCAAGTAACCATCCCCCCAAAAAACCAGTAAATCTCCAATCTATGGGTTTGCTGACTCTGTGGACTCACGGACTCACTATTGATTTCTGACACATCTCCACATACTTTCATTTGAAAATACAAGACTATCCAATTAGTAATTGTTATTATTAAGTCAAGATTATTACAAATGCACACTTATAAGGGAATGAACTGTACAAGAGGCAAGAAGGAAAGGAAGGAGAGATAATATTAAGGAAGCTTTCTCAGGAGAAGAAGTTTGGCTGGTTATGAAAAAGCCCTCAAGACCTTAAGATCAGCCTAAAATGGCCCTATATTTCAGGCTGGGTGGTATAGTGGAAGAGAAATTAGTTGAAAGAAATCTGAATTCAAAACCAGACTCTATCCCTTTCTAATTCTGACTCAGACACGGTGCTTAATCTCTCTGGGTCTTCATTTTCTTCATTCTGAAAAAATGGAGCTATCTTGCTACTGACATCTGCCTTATAGAGCTGATAGGACAGGTGATTCACCATAGGTCTTCAATAAATAGTAGGCATTTCTCTACTTCTTCCTCTTATACACACACACACACACAGAGTCAGACCATTATACCCGTTATCACTGGCCATTTCCCAATACTTACTTTTTTGTTTTTTAGGGCTGCATCTGCAGCATATGGAAATTCCCAGACTAGGGGGCAAATCAGAACTGTAGCTGCAAGGCTATGTCACAGCCACAGCAATGCAAGATCCGAGCTGTGTCTGCAACACAGCTCATGGCAACACCAGATCCTTAACCCGCTGAGTGGAGCCAGGGACTGAACCCGCGTCCTCAGGGATACTAGTCGGGTTCATAACCCACTGAGCCACAACGCGGAACTCCTACTTAACTATTTTAGACCTGTGAGGATTTTACTCATTTGTACACTTAAAAATGACCGCCTATGTCACTTTCAAATCTAGATCTCCAGCTCTAACCTCTCAACTTTGTGATCATATTACACATCTTATTTCTTCTTCTTTCGTTACTTGTAATCTTGTATCTTCTGATTTTAGCTAAAATTTAGAAAATGAAAAGAGTTTATTATTGTCCCCTTTAAGTTCCTGCACCCAGAAACATTTCCTAAAATTCTTCCACCTACGCACACACAGGGGTACAAACACATAATGGCAACACGTCTTTTCCTTGCCTGCATCCTCACACAAGTCAGGAAGCCAGCATTATTTGTTTAACCATAGTCCAAAAAGGGAGACATAGGTAAAAGAAGATCCTACTGCTCTCTCAGTAAGGGTGCTGAGAGATAACTCCACTCTCAAAACAGTTTGGTGTACAGCTCTGATTCTTATTTGGTTCAGTGGTATTAGAGCAAAGACAGGAGAGGACACCAGTGGCAGAGGAAGACATTTCTTCTGCTGCTGCAGGTCCCCAGATGTGACGGGACTCGAGGGGGCCTGCTTTAAAGTACTATGATGTAGCTGGGGATATCTGCACCTGGTTCTTGAGTAAAAAATAATAATATTTAAATACAGAATTAAAGAACTGTGGCTTCTACCCATCCCTTGTCAAATAAAATTAAAACTGCCTCCACCCTCTTGCCAACCACTCCAATCCATTTCTAGACAGTCAATGTGTAACAACTGACAGAGAATTCTTTTTTGGCAGGAGAATCCCTCATTAGAGGAAGGACTGCTTGGCCAGGGGAATGCTATGCCGGGCCGTGCAGGGTTGTGAGTCTGACCAGAAGGAGCATGTCCGAGCAACAAGCTACATGAATTTCAGGGTGGTATTGTGCTGGCTCTCTACCAAGCTTGTTGCGCTGAGTAAAGTAGGGAAGTCAGAGCTGAAAGGATCAGGCAAGGTTCCACCCACATGACATACCTTCTCCTTCCAAATGGACCACGTAGAAGGCCACAGGCCAGGCGACCATAACCATCATAGATATGCTGCCCAGGTGGATGTAGGGAGCGAAGACCTGGGGGGAAGCCAAAAGTCAGGCTGAGCATATCTGGACAGACAGGGCGAGAACAAAGGATGATGCTTACCTGCAGGGACAGCCCAATGGTGAGCCACCTCTCTTTCCAGTAAGTGAATAGGAGCCAGAAAAAGAACGAGCATATTCCAACCACTAGCAGAATCAGGACCTGGGGAAACAAGAATATTGTCCTGACTTGGAACATAATTTCCTAGGCTTGGATCAGAACTGTCCTTGGAAAATGCATGTCCTCACAATTTCAGGGACCTCACTTATCCTTTTAATCTTACCATCCTTCAACCCCCCAATATTATATGGATCTAATCATTTAGCTACTATGCAGCATGGCTGGAAAAAAATAATTACACAACAATGTGGTCCAATGCCTTTACTAATTTATCATCTCCACTTCAGCTGGGCTCTCAACAGTGCTGGGAGTATTTCACTTAGTTTCCATAATGGCCATCACAGATATTCACTAACTTTAAATACAGCTCCATATAATCACAAGTAAATAGTATTTTGTAATGAATTGCCTTTTCAATGTAGGTTTTCCCCATAGACTGTAAGCTTCATAAGCTCAAGGACAATATTTGGTTATGATCATATTCTTGCTGCCTTGTAGAATGTCTGAAACTTAGTAAACATCTAGTTCATATTTGCTAAACAGATGAAAAAAAAATCTGCTGTCCAGAACGATATTCCTTTTTTGAGAAAGAAGACTGAAATCAAGAAGACTCAACTCCAAGTTCTTCCTCTTTGGAAGTAGTTTTTCCACATCCGGGTTGCCCTCTAGAGAGTACCTGGTTCTCTCCCCTCCATAATCTCTATATCTATGAACTAACAACTGAATCCACAATTAAACCTTCTCACAAAATAATTCCAGGACTTGCCACCTTCGGTGTTTAATTTCCCAGGAAGAAACATTTCCATCTTAACAGACACTTCCAGAGGATAAAAAAGAGGGAATGCGCTCTAACTTGTCAGATGAAACCAACAGAACCCTGATACCCGAACTCGACAAGGACCTCACAAGAAATGAGAAGCACAGGCCAATCTCTCCTATACACGGATACGCATCAATGCAAAAGCCTTAGATAAACTAGGATGGAGGTTGGGGCTTTGGAACTGGGATATATCCACACTCATGTATATGGAATGGATGGTCAACAGGAAACCTGCTGTATAGCACAGGGAACACTACCCAATATTCTGTGAGAGCCTATATGGGAAAAGAATCTGAAAAAGAACGGATTGTGTATGTATATAATTTAATCACTCAGTTGTAAAGCAGAAATTATAACAACTTTGTAAATCAACTATACATCTATCAAACTTTTAAAAATGGAAAAAAAATGTAGCAAAATAAATGCATGAACAAATCTGCATCAGTAAATTTTTGGCAAAACCTATGCAACAAAGTTTTAATAGTCAAATCAGGAGTTCCCGTTGTGGCTCGGTGGAAACAAATCTGAATAGCATCCATGAGGAGTCAGGTTCGATCCATGGCCTTGCTCAGTGGGTTAAGGAACCGGCAGTGCCCTGAGCTGTGGTGTAGGTTGCAGATGCAGCTCGCATATGGTGTCACTGTGTGTGGCTGTGGCATAGGCCAGCAGGTGGAGCTCAGATACAATCCCTAGCTTGGAAACCTCCATATGCCACGGGTCCGGCCCTAAAAAGACAAAAAAAAAAAAAAAAAAAAGTCAGATCAGACTCACATGAATCCCATGAGATTCTGTGATCTTAAGCAACACCAAATTTTACTAATGATTGAAAGGATACAGGCAATGATAAGGTATAGATGAAGCATTCTCCCTTGTTTTTTCAGAGAAATCTGATCCTGTCAAGTGCTGCTACTCATAAACAGGACTTTCCTCTCTGGCATTAGAATACAATTTGCTCTGGGACTTAAAACATGAGGTGTGTTTTGAGCAAAGTATGTGGAAACATTGCTTCACACCAGGAGTCTTTGGGGTTAAGGCACATCATATTCCTATATACCCCATTAATTACATAACTCCCGCCAGCCATTTCTCCCACCCTGCAAATCTGTATATTCCAGGTTTATTTAAAGTAAGCAACCCAGATAGGCCAGGTTACATCCTTTTAGAAATTTTCATAGATAAGGCCCTCTATTACATTTTGGCTAATAAATATCTTTAGTATGTTTATCAGGAGGTTGGATTATTGGCACATGTATAAAGAGTTTTGACTGAGGTCATTCATTGCTCTCTGAGCCTGCCTAGATAGACGGGAATACACTACAGGCCTGGTGCTCACCCTTTCCCTCCAGGTTTATTCTTTATACACTGCAACTCCAAGCCCTAAAGAAACTCCCTCAACAGGGAGATTGGAAGACCGAGGGTTTAAAGGCTCACTAACATCAGTCATTTTCCAAGGAGACGTCAACTCTTCTCATACCCAGCTCCAGCACCTCTCACTGACCACAGACTCATGACTGGAGTTAGATCCCAGAATGCCTCAAGAGATGAGGCTTTGTTAAATTTACTGACAAAGCACTGTAGAATATGTGTGGGAATAATTCCAAGGGTGTTAGACATGGAGAAAAGAACATGATTTTATATCAGGCTGAACTGATTGATATGTGTGCACTTCCCAGAGACTCTGAATTCAATATACCAAAATCCAGGTATTTTGCATCTGAAAGTGGTTCTAATTGTTGTTTGGTTATCGGAAACCTTGGCTCAATAGTAGCCTATGCTTAATAAACCTGCAATGTCACCAATTCATTGGTATCACTTGGAAGGAAGAATCCATGATTTATTGAGAAAAGGTCTGTGGAGTGCTATCACCTATGATCAGCTAACCCGTTCCATGGCGTGTTCTACGAGGTCTCAGAGGACAGGGAAAAACACATGTTGAGAAAGGTCAGCATCCTTGACAAGTACAGCAGTGGCCATCCTTTATCCCTGGATAAAGGTGACTGATGCTCTGCTGAAACTGGATTCCTGATTGGAAAGGCAACGATGAGATCCCGCTGTGGCAGAGGCTGAGGAGCAGTGCTCACTCCCAAGGCAAGGCAATCAGATTTCTCTAACAGGCACAACCTGGAATGGTCATCAGAATGATTTAACCCACAGGGGTTCTTGGTGGTGACTAACTGCTCATGGTTTCCAACCCTAAACCCGTGATGATCACAGTAAGGCTGTATGTTCGATCTTCAATGTCCTCTTTCTCTGTAGGATCTGGTGGATTCAACTTCCATCTATTTTTAACTCTTAAGATTAATTTTCAGTTCATGCTTCCCATTTGAGTAAGAGAAATCTAAGGGGAGCACTCAGAGATTTAGACATGTTCCTGGTTTCAGGTAACACAAGGAATAGTTTCAAAACCATGCCTGAAAAAGTATAAACAGCAAGAGGCTGTGGCTGAAGATGCTCCAGGCCAGGGCAGAACAAAAACACGGGAGGCTATGCTGGAAATGCGCTGCGTGCCCACAGATGTTGGGACAATGAGCCTGCTCCTTCCCGGACCAGATACGTATCCTCTGAGAGAAACCAGCTTCCTATAAGTGTAAAGGGCTCCAAACTAAGGGAGAGTCAAAAGGACCTTAAAAGAGAAATTTCAGGGTTACAGCATGACAGGCATTGACTCCAAGAGAGGTGCAGTCCAGGTTCTCAACAGCAGGGTCTCTGAAAATACACACAGAAAAGTCCATGCGGTAAAGAGCCAACGATGGTGCATTTACTTGGTCCTGATGGAACCAACCCCCCCTTGTGGGACAGTGTTCCTTTATCCTACCTCTCCTTCCCCTGAGCTCTGCTCTCATGGAAGAAAGGAGAAAGGACAATTATACTCTTTCCACCACTGCAGGTTTCCTGGCCTGGATTATGTGAAAACAGCGGAAGGGTAAAGTCTCATAAAGGTGGAGTTTGGTGTACAATGAACTGAAATTTTAAATGACTGAAATGAGAATCTTCTGACTCAAGAGGACTGGGAAAGCAAGGGAGTGTGCCTCAGATTTTATGGGGATGGGAAGAACAAGTCAGAGAATGAGTTTAACAGGGAGTAGTGAGGAAAAACAAAGTCTGGATTCAGCTTCCTCCGTAAGTCAGTTCCATCCGTTAGCAATTTAATGATTTCAGCTAAAACTGGGTAAGCAGATCTCTTCTTTCTAAGGGAGACAAAGAAAGGGAAACTCTGTATTTAACACTGAGTGCCAAAGAGGCACATTCCGTCCTGGCCTAAGGTCTCCTATGAAGATTCAGAGGTCCTACCTTATGACACCAGTGCAGGGAGAGTTCCCTCCCTTCCCAACACAACAAAAGTCCAAGTGCCTGAAAAAAAACAAAGAAAAAGTGGGTTATTTTGAAATCGCCATATTCCTACCCAAAGCACTGTTCTGGAACTCAGAATTCCTTTTACAGGCTGGCATTACATTCACGTCCCACTACATTTGCACCTTTCATCATTTGGGAATTTGCCTGCTGTTCCTCTGCCTTGGCAAGTTTTTCCTCATGCCATTGACCCTTTAAAGGTAGTTCAAATGTCACTTGCTACTTGTAACGTTCACCAGGAACCTAGAAAGAAGTTATTATCTTCTTCAGAATTCTGTACCAATCACCACACTGAAATCCTTCCCGAGTTCCTACCAATTTCTTTTCCCTGGGATGGAGCTTATTCCTGGTATTACTCAGAGCCACTAGGGAGAGAACAGGGGTCGGGGGCAGCCCTTCCAAGGGTCATTTAAAAGTTATTTCTTGAGGAACCAGTGCTATTGTTACAACTGTTAACCACTGTTGCTAACACTGGTGTTAGTCAATAAATCTTAATTAGATTTGAATCTAAATCTAAGTAGTCATCAAGTCCGTATGGAGATGGAGACCAAAAACTATAATCCTCAGATGTGTAGGATATTACTGAGAGTTTGAAAGTATAAGGCACTCACCTTTTTATCAAAATAATTTTATGAATATGATTTTTATTTGTTCTTTACCAAGTCTTATAAAATATGATTTCTCATTTGAAAGAAAAGAAACAGGCCAGAAGAGTTATATGACTTGACAAAAGTAACAGACTAATCTAAGGGTAAAGCAGAAACAGGAGTTCCTATTGTGGCCCAGCAGGTTAAGGACCATGGTTGTCTCTGTGAGCATATGGGTTTGATCCTGGCCTTGCTCAGTGTGTAAAGGATCTGGTGTTGCTCTGGTCATGGCATAGGCCACAGCTGTAGTTCCAATCTGACCCCCAGCCCAGGAACTTCCATATGCTGCAGGTACTGCCATAAAAAGAAAAAACAAAAAACAAAAAGATAAAGCAGCAATAGAATCCAGGTATCCTCAGTCGTTGCCACTGTATTCATCCAAAAAAGAGGCAGAATAGAGTAGAAAATTTGTTAAAAATATATTACTTATTGGACAATGGAACTCACCCCCACCTTAGAAGTTAATTGTACCATTTCAAATTTATTGTGTATGAGTGCAGTACAATTCAGTGGCTAGATTCTTGCCCTAAACACATCCTTCATCTGCATTTTCCTCACTAAAAAGAGAAGTTTTTGGAGCTCCCATTGTAGCACAGAGGATAAAGGATCCAGTGCTGTCTCTGCAGTGGTTCTTAGGTTGCTGCTGAGGTGCAGGTTTGATTCCCAGCCCAGCACAGCAGGTTAAAGGTCTGGCAATGCTGCAGCTGTTGCATAGATCACGGCTATGGCTCAGAGTAGACCCATGGCCAGGGAAATTACATATGCCTTGAGTGTGGTGGAAGGAAGGAAGGAGGAAAGAGAGAAGAAAGAAAGAAAGAAAGAAAGAAAGAAAAAGAAACTAAAAAGAAAAAGAAAAAAGAGAATATAGAGGATAGAATAAGAAAGAAAGAAAGAGAGAGAAGAAACAGAAAGAACTAAAGACGAGGAATCCCGCCCCCCTCCCTCCCTCTCCTTCTCCCTCCCTGATCCCTCCGCCACCTCCTCCCTCCCCTCCTCTCTCTCCATCCTCTCCCTCCCTCCCCTCCTCCCTCCCTCCTCCCTCCCTCCCTCCTCCCTCCCTCCCTCTCTCCCTCCCTCTCCCTCTCTCCCTCCCTCCCTCCCTACCTCCCCTCTCTCTCTCTCTCCCGCTCCTCTCCCTCTCTCCCTCCTCTCCTCTCTCCTCTCTCTCTCGCTCTCTCCCGCTCTCTCTCTCCCTCTCTCCTCTCTCTCTCTCTCTCTCTCCCCTCTCTCCTCTCCTCCCTTCCCTCCCTCCCTCCATCCCGCCCTCCTCTCCCTCCCCTCCCCTCCCTCCCTCCCTCCGCCCTCCCTCTCCCTCCCTCCCTCCCTCCTCCCCCTTCCCTCCCTCCCTCCCTCCCCCCCGTGAACATACATAAGAATAACGCATACAGAAAGACACGACCGCACGAACATCAGAACTAAGTAACAGCAAGAAATTAACCGAAAAGAAAGAAAGAAAAGAAAGAAAAGTTTCTAACAAGTCCCCTAGTCTCTGGCTATATCCACCCTCCACACCACAACCTCCAGAAAGATTACCCTACCTAGAGATCTGATTTATGCCAAATGTCTTGGCCTACTTTTTGAGCCTTTCAAAAATCTGTCACAGGCCTATATCTTAGCCATGTTCCCCATTATTCTTCACTTTCCCCAACATGCTAACAGTGTGATTCTTCCAGCTTATCTAATCATACCACATACATTTCTGTCTTGCTGACTTTGTCACGATGTCCCCACAGTATATGACTTTCTTTCTCATCTCCATAAAAGTAGGTCCACATCCAACATTCCTTCAAGATCCCACACCAGTGCCCCAATTTCCAAGAAGCCTCATTTAACCCCCTTGGCTGGAAATCTCCTCTTCCTTCTCAGAACCCATGTAGAATTTTATTTAGGCCTCTCTAATGACAAATACAATGTTCTGTCTGTGTTGGTTATTTCCGTTAAAAACTTAATTCTCTGCTGTATTCTCAATTCACCGAATTAAGGACTATTGTAACTTTATCTCTAATACCTATTTCTTTGAAGTGCCCTGCATGAAAACAGAAACTACACATCTTGTTGATCTCTGCATCTTTAGTACTTATAATTTATATAATGATCAATATACGTTGAAAGAAAAATTAAGGCAAATGGCAACTGATTGGGGGGTTGAGTTTTTCTATATCAGACAGGAAATCACTGGGAACAAGGAATTATGAAATTAGAGAAAGATATATATGCCCCCATGTATAGGTGGGCACTAAAAAACTCCAGTTTTACCTAAAAGTCTTTTATAAGCTTTCCACTTCTGCAGACTCCTCTATTTCTTGGCCTGAATTTCTTACACCACATGGCACTACTATGTTAGGAAAGAGAAGCAGGGTCACTATGGCCTAAAGACTTTAACTAAATGTACTCTGCACCCGGACTAGGGGACTAGCATTTGTACTTCAGAACAGAATTAATACACTAGCTAACTTGCAAGACCCAGAAAGACTAATTCTCAAGAGAGGGGCTATGGAATGAATAGTTCGATGTGCAGAGGTACTGCCATGCGAAGATGTATCTAAAATGACAATACTGAGAGAACCAGAAAATTAGCTGAGGAAAAGGATGTTCTGCCACCCTTTCAAAGAGTCAAAGTAGTAAGACACATCTTCTAACAGCACAAACCTTTTTTCCCCATCCATTTATCCCTCACGCCCAATATGCAGGTGGCTGATATCAACTGCAATACCGCTAAGTGTGATCTGAGGTTCGGAGGGCTCCCAGGACCAACTGGGAACCATACCACAGACAGGAGTACTTCATGAAGCTACTCAGGAAGGGAGTGGGAGAAATGGGAAATGTTACTCACCAACAGAAAAGATGTGTAGATAGCCAGGATCCAAAATAAACTCAGCAAGACAAGGGACCAGAAGAACCAGACTCCTGTACCTAGAAAAAAAACCCTGCAAAAATGGGTTTCAATTCTTAAAATACAGTGAAAATTAGTAATATCTGTGTCAAGGACGGTGGAGACAAGACCAGACTAGATGAGGCATAAGAAAACAGAGGAAGCTAATTAGAGAAGCAATTTGGGAATAGATGTGTAAAGGGCTTTGCGGATATCTGGTTGGGAATTTTAACATGGTCCTATAGGCGACTGGGTACCTTAATAGGGTTCTGCATGAATTACATGGTTTTTAAAAGTTATTTATAGTTCATCCTCAAAAATTATGTCTTCTTTAATATAATACAGAAATTCTGGAACACCAAAAGAGAAAAAGTCACCCATAAGTTCACTTCATATCTTCGTAAAGCTGATACTTTCCATTTTGGCAGGTTCCCTTCCATACAGATGTGTTTTCCCACATAATTGTAAGCCACCAACTTACTCTCTCTTCTGTGTAAGAGATCTGGGCCCTTTACAAACAGTTCTAGCGTATTCTGTTCCCAAAGGAGTTTATGAGAGAAAACTGCTAAATGTTTGCTAAGAGAAAGTGTTATATTTAGTCTAGGTATTACAGGTCAAAGAATTTGGACTCTTCAAGATAACAGATATTACTTCCTCTCCGTAGAAGACCTAGACAAATTACACTTTGATGATATAAAATATGGTTGGTGAACACATAACCACATTAAAAAGAAAAAAGAAAATTCTCTTTGGTCAGCATCTAGAAGACACATCAAGAGAGAGAAACAGGCAAGCAGCTGTCCTAGCAAGAGGGATCCCAGATCGAGACAGTGGGAAGAGTGCTCTGTAGAAAATAACCTCCCAACCAGGAATCAGTAACTGTGTAAGCAATGTTAACTAATTACCCCACTAAAGCCAACTAATATATAATACAATAGCTTGCACACAAAGACATAATTAATAGAAGAATCAGAAAAGAACTGCAAAATAAATATATTCAAAATCTTCAGAGAGATAAAGGACTCATATCACATAAGAATAGGATGTTTAGGAGTTCCCGTCGTGGTGCAGTGGTTAACGAATCCGACTAGGAACCATGAGATTGCGGGTTGGATCCCTGGCCTTGCTCAGTGGGTTAAGGATCTGGCATTGCTGTGAGCTGTGGTGTGGGTCACAGATGCGGCTCAGATCTGGTGTTGCTGTGGCTCTGGCGTAGGCCAGTAGCTACAGCACCGATTAGACCCCTGGCCTGGGAACCTCCATCTGCTGTGGGAACAGCTCAAGAAAAGGCAAAAAGACAAAACAAAACAAAAATAAAATAAAATAAAATCATTTCCCTAGCCACATAAGATTTTTTTTCCCTCTCTATATCAACAGAGTGGTCTTCTTTTGTCTACTTACTTGCACGTACACATTAGTTCAGCTCCAAACTTTCCCACCAAATTCAGGTGAAGTTCCCACATACCTGCTGTGGATTGCAGGTAAAGGAAGAATTGTGATATTTTTCTTTTTGTCTCCTCCTCTTCTACTTCTTCCCTTCTCCTTCACCTGTACTCACTCTAGTTGGTGGTGGTGGGTAACACAGGGGAGTGAGAAGAATGACAAGGTGCTTAGGTGACTGCCTGTGTACATCAGTGGGATATCAGAAAGGAAGTCTTTATTGAGGCCTCTTCTGAGATAGCATTTTCAAGCAATTTTCTCTTTGCTCTTGGCCACTGTTTTACATCCCCCTAGCAACATAACCATGCTGCCCTTTAAAGTACTTCTCATTCAACAGAGGTAGTGTTATGGGGGCACACTAGTCAATGCAACCTTCTAATCTAAATTCACATTCTTTGCACTGATGTTTAAATAAATCTTCTATGACCTCTTCCCTGCTCTCCCGCAGCTTCAAGGTGCAGCTTTCCTGCATCTTCTTTCAGGGCATACTCTACATACCACCATTCATTACATCAAAAGACGCACTGTGATGAAGCCTCAGGTACCTTCACATAGCAAGCAGAGGATACAAGTCTAACCCCATAACACCCACAAGGGAAAAATGAAAACTGACAGTTACTCCATCAAAAGTCTGTTCAACTCTCTCTAGCTAAGGGGAATAACTTGGAAAAGCTGAACAATATGTTTTTTAAAGTCTAAATGAAGGCATCAGAGAGCTACCAGGCAGTGAAGAACTAAGTAACCAATGTCTAAATAAGAAAGGAAATCCAGAAACGTAACTTAGCATTTGGGTGATTTTTCTCTAAAAGAAGTGGTTGAGATCTAGCAAGGAGGACTTCCTGTATGTTGCGGGTCTAGAAATACAAAAAGAGAAGAGGGTAGTTTGTTAACTACTATACACTCTTGAGTTGGGACCTTCTAGGGTATCCTAAGAGTAAACACAAACTAGAAATAGAATGCTTTTTGGAGATCGAATCTTAGCTTTGAATCATCTACATGTGTGAAGTAAGATTAAGGTGAATAGGACTTGGGTACCTGTCAGTAACTCTGAGAGGACATATGCAATTCAAGGTCTCAAATTACCCATACAACTTTTTACATACAATATTTGACACTAATGAAAAATAATCGGGCATATTAGGAGAAGAGACCACATACTGAATGCCAAAAGAAACAATGGCTAAAATAAAACATATTCAGTAAATCTAGATAATAGAGGTATCCGGTACAGACTTCTAAACACCTATGCTTGAAAAATTTAGACTGGGACAAAATTAAGAATTTCAGTAGATTCCTATTCATAAGAGAACCAATTAAGAATTCTATAAAGGAGAACACAGCAGCAAAAATTAAGAATTCAGTGAATGAATTTAGTAACAAGTAAACAGAGTCAAAAAGAATTTGTTTAACAAAAAATGAGTCAGGAGAAAAATACCAAGAATGAAACAGAGACATGAAAAAAAAAAACCATGAGAAATGCACAAGAAAGGGTAAAACACTTTAGGGATAAACAGATAAGATAAAATATCCATAAAATTAAAGTAGAGGCAATGGAAAATGGGGCAAAAGCAATTTGAAAAGATAAGAACTGAGAACGTTTGCAAAATGATTAAAAATATTATATTATTCTGGGATTATTCAGAAAAAAATTTTCCATAAGGACTAGACTTTATATATTTATTACAGAGGATGTTAGAGAAGGCTGTTACATCCTCCCTGATACGGGGTCACTGGGTGATGTTTATACCTCTAATTTAAGTATCAGTATGTATGGTTAACTACTATTAACACTCTTGGTAGAGAAATGGGAGAAGAGAAAAATTCATACATATATGATACATATATCCTTCTATGTCATATATATTAAAAACATGTATCATTCAAACATCTCTGTACATATACACACGCAGAATTCTGGTCTCCGTGTCACCAGTGGAGACCGTCCTCTGGTGTCACCAGTGGTGACGTTACCAACATAATGCAATTAGGATTAATAATCAGCGGACTTTAAAGTAGGGAGATTATTCTGGATTATCAGACTGAACCAGTCTAATGAGCTCTAAAATCAGAAAAGGAAGGCAAAAGAAGTCAGTGAGGTGAGAAATAGTGAGAAGTCAGAGAAATCTGAAGTATGAGAAGAACCTTAAACACCTCTGCTAGCTTTGAAGATAGAGAAGGCCACAAGCTAGAGGCTGAGGACAACTCCCATCTGACAACCACTAAAGAATGAGCATTTCATTCCTGGATTCCGCCAAACACTTGAAGCTGGAAGTGAATTCTTACTCAGAACCCCAGGTAAAAGCTCAGGCCACCCAACACCTTGATTTTGGTCTTATTTTCCTAAGTAGAGCACCCAGGCAAGCATGTCCCACTTCTAACCAACAAAACTGTGAGATAATAAATGGGTATTTTTTTTTGTCTTTTTGCCTTTTCTAGGGCCGCTTCCCGTGGCATATGGAGGTTCCCAGGCTAGGGGTCCAATCAGAGCTGCAGCCACCGACCTACACCAGAGCCACAACAGTGCAGGATCTGAGCCGCGTCTGCAATCTACACCACAGCTCATGGCAACGCCAGATCCTTAACCCACTGAGCAAGGCCAGGGATCGAACCCGCAACCTCATGGTTCCTAGTCAGATTCTTTAGCCACTGCGCCACAATGGGAACTCCCGGGTATTGTTTTATCCTACTCAATTTGTGGTAATTTTCTATGGCAAATTCCATGAAATTTACTTGTGGCTTTAGGATCAGTGCAAGCTCACTCTGATGTGTACAATCCATACGACGATGGAGTATTGGTATGGGGATTCTGCCTGCTTCTGAGTATGGTTATTGAACTATGCTTCCAGAACCAGAGAAATAACCACAGGGTGAGTCTGAGGGCCCACCAGGCCCACTGAAGAGATGGGCCTGAGCCAAAATTCCATTGATTACCTTGTATCAAAAAGCTCCTACTCTTACTACAGAATCATGATGGTATTTTATAACTCCAGTTATTCATTTCAGTTCAGAGTAAGGTTCCAACAATCCCACAAAAGTATTTCTTCTTCCCCAGTAACAAGCATCCTGGTAAATAATCAGAGGTTCTTCTAAGAGAAAACTAGGAGGAAGATTGATAGCACACACTTCTGACTGTACAGAAAGGTCCTTCCTCAATGCCTTCACCTATTTGGTAAATAAATAAAATAAAGAACAGGAAAACAATGGCAGAGATTAACAAAACTAAAAGTTGGGTTTTAGAAAAGGTAACAAAAGGATGAATCTTTAGTAAGACTAACCAACACCCAATTATGAGTAGCACTGGGAACTATTTCTAGTCATTTATGATGGAGCATGATAATGTGAGAAAAAAGAATGTAAACATGTATGTGTAACTGGGTCAGCATGCTGTACAGTATAAAATTGACAGAACACTGTAAACTAGCTATAACGGAAAAAAATCATTACATATATTAAAAAAAAAAAACCTCCAGAGAGTGGGCATAGAGAGAAATTATCTCAACATAATAAAAGCTATTTAGAACAAACACAGAGCTAATATCATTCTCAATGGTGAAAAACTAAGACAATTTCCACTAAGAGCAGGAAATCCACTCTCACCGCTTTTATTTAACAGAATATTGGAAGTCCTAGCCTTGGCAATCAGAGAAGAGAGAGTAATCCAAATTGGAAGAGAAGAACTAAAAATGTCGCTGTTTGAAGATGACATGATACTATACATAGAATATCCTAAAGATGCTATCAGAAAACTACTAGAGATTATCAGTGAATTTGGTAAAGTTGCAGCATACAAAACTAATACACAGAAATCTCTCTCATCTCATACACTAACAGTGAGATATAAGAAAAAGAAATTAAGGAAATAATCACATTCACCATCACATCAGAAAGAATAAAATACCTAGGAATAAACCTACCTAAAGAGGCAAAAGAACTGTACTCTGAAAACTATAACTCATGGTAGAAAGAAACAAAAGAGGACACAGATGGAAAGATATACCACCTTCTTGGATGGGAAGAGTCTTTTGTGTATGGAAACATGAAAGACTGAAAAGCCAAAGCAATTCTGAGAAGGAAAAACGCAACTGGAGGAATCAGGTTCCCCGACTTCAGGTTTTACTACAAAGCTACCAAATAGGTGAAGGCATTGAGGAAGGACTTTTCTGTACAGTCATCAAAACAATATGATATTGGTGCAAAAACAGAAATATAGATCAATGCGACAGGATAGAAAGCCCAGAAATAAACCCAAGCACCTATTATCAACTAATATACAACAAAAGAGGCAAGAATATACAATGAACAAAAGACAGACTCTTCAATAAGTGGTGCTGAGAAAACTGGACAGCTACATGTAAAAGAATGAAATTAAAACACTCACTAACACCATATACAAAAATAAACTCAAAATGGATTGAAGACTGGATAATATAAAATGCTTAGAGGAAAACATAGGCAGAACACTCTCTGACATAAACTGTAGCAATATCTTTTCAAATCCACCTCCTCAAGTAATGATGATAAAAACAAAAATGAATAGGACCTAATTAAACTTAAAAGATTTTTCAGAGCAAGGAAAATCATAAATAAAATGAAAAGACAACCCATAGAAAAGGAGAAATTCTTGGCAAATGAAGTGATGGACATAGGATTAATCTCCAAAATACACAAACAGGTCATGCTGCTCAATATCAAAACAAATAAACAACCTAATCAAAAGGCGAGCCAAAGAACTAAATAGACATTTCTCCAAAGAAGACATGCAGATGGCCAAAAAACATATTCATGCTTAACATTGCCAATTATTAGAGAAATGCAAATCAAAACTATACTGAGGTACCACCTCATACAGGTCAGAATGGCCATCATTACTAAGTCAACAAATAATAAATGCTGGAGGGGGTGTGAAGAAAGGGGAACCCTCTCACACTTCTGGTGGGAATGTAAATGGGTACAACCACTATGGAAAGCAGTACGGAGGTTCCTCAAAAAACTAAAAATAGGACTACCATATGACCCAGCAATCCTACTCGTGGGCATCTATCCAGAGAAAATCATAATTAAAAAGCATACATGCACCCCAGTGTTCACCACAGCACTATTTACAATACTCAAGACATGGAGACAACCTAAATATGAACTAGCAGATAATGGATAGAGAAGATTGGTACATATATAAAATGGAGTATTACTTGGCCATAAAAAAGAATTAAATAATGACATTTGCAGGAATATGGATGGACTTAGAGATTATCATACTAAATGAAGTCAGTCAAAAACAAAATACCATATGAGATCGCTTATATGTGGACTCTAATAAAAATAGTACAAAAGAACTTATTTATAAAATAGAGACAAACTCACAGATTTCAAAAACCAATCTTATGGTTACCATAAGTGAAATGATTGAGGGGAGGAAAGAAATGGGAGGCTGGGAATAACACATACATACTACTCTAAAAACATGATTAATGAGAGAGAACCTACTGTATAGCACAGGAAAATCTACTTAATAGTTTGCAATAACCTATATGGGAAAAAAGAACGGATACATTTATATGTATGATTGATTCACTTTGCTATACACCTGAAACTTATACAACATTGTAAATCAACTATACTCCAATAAAATTATGTTAAAACTAAATTTTAATAGAAAATAAAATTTAAAATACTGAAAAAGGCTATTTCTAGCCCCAAATTGCCCTCAGCTAAGTACGTATACATCTAGTGAAAGCTATTCAAAACTTAGAATTATGTTCACTGATTAGAGGTCAATGTTCTCTTTCCTGTATTAAAATTATCTTGAACCTAATCCCAATTAACATAGTTCAATCACCGTTCAACTTAATAAAAGTTTTAATTAGCAAAAATAAAAAGAAAACAATCTCATGGTTATCAAAGGATACAGGTGGTGGGGAGGGATGGATTGGGGATCTGCAACTGGCATATGCACACCATGGTATATGGAGTAACTGGCCAACAGGGACCTGCTATATATAGTACAGGTTATTCTACCCAATATTCTGTGATAATTTATAGGGGAAAGAATCTGAAAAAGAATGGATATGTGTGTATATATATAATTGAATCACTTTGCTGTACAGCAGAAATTATCACAACATTATAAACGAACTATACTCAATATAACTTTAAAAAATGAAAAAAAAATGATGTAGAGGGTGTGGGAAAAGGGAACTCTACTACGCTGTTGGTGGGAATGTAAACTGGTACAGCCGCAATGGAGAAAAGCATGGAAGATCCTCAAAAAATTAAAAGTAGAACTGCCATATGTTTCAGCCATCCCAGTCCTGGGCATATAACCAGAGAAAAATAGAGAAGCACAGTAGCAATGAGCATACCTAGCATTCACATATTGGTATTTAACATTATCCTTTAATAAAAAGAACCAAGGTTCTTAAAAAAATGAAGGGATAGAAAAATGTATTCTATGTAAATGAAAATGAAAACCATAAGATACCACCTCACACCAGTCAGAATGGCCATCATTAATAAGTCCACAAATAACAAGTGCTGGAGGGGATGTGGAGAAAAGGGAACCCTCCTACACTGTTGGCAGGAATGTAAACTGGTATAGCCACTGTGGGGAACAGTTTGGAGATACCTTAGAAATCTATACATAGAACTTCCATATGACCCCACAATCCCACTCTTGGGCATCTACCCGGACAAAACTCTACTTAAAAGAGACACATGCACCCGCATGTTCATTGCAGCACTTTTCACAATAGCCAGGACATGGAAACAACCCAAACGTCCATCAACAGATGATCAGATTCGGAAGATGTGGTATATATACACAATGGAATACTACTCAGCCATAAAAAAGAATGACATCATGCCATTTGCAGCAACATGGATGGAACTAGAGACTCTCATACTGAGTGAAATGAGCCAGAAAGACAAAGACAAATACCATATGGTATCACTTATAACTGGAATCTAATATCCAGCACAAATGAACATCTCCTCAGAAAAGAAAATCATGGACTTGGAGAAAAGACTTGTGGCTGCCTGATGGGAGGGGGAGGGAGTGGGAGGGATCGGGAGCTTAGGGTTATCAGACACAACTTGGAATAGATTTACAAGGCGATCCTGCTGAATAGCATTGAGAACTTTGTCTAGATACTCATGTTGCAACAGAACAAAGGGTGGGGGGAAAATGTACACATGTAAGGATAACTTGATCCCCTTGCTGTACAGTGGGAAAAAAAATAAATTATAAAAAAAGAAAGAAAATGAAGGAAAAGTGTGTGTAAAAACACAGACAAAATAAACCTTAAAACAAAGACTGTAACAAGAGAAAAAAAGAAAAACATTACATTACAATAACTGAATCAATCCAAGAAGATAGGACACACAACACACACACACACACACACACATTCTTAGGACCACCTAAATACATACAGCAAATATTAAAACCATAAAAGAAGAAATTGATGGTAACGCAATAATAGTTGGGGAATTTAACACCTTATTTACATCAATGAACACATCATTCATACAGAAAATCAACCAGGAAAAACTGACCCAAAATGGCACACTGAACATGTTGAAACTAATAGATATCATACATGCCATCAAAGAAGAATACACACTCTTTTCAAGGGCATGGGGAACATTTCCCATGATAAATCACATGCCAGACCAAAAATCATGTCTTAATAAACTTAAGATTAAAATCACATAAAGCATCTTTTCCAACCACAATGGTAGGAGACTAGAAATCAACCTCAAGAAAAAAATTGCAAAAAATCACAAACACATGGAAGCTAAATAATATGCTACTAAAACCAAACAACTCACTAAATAAATGAAAGCCATGAATTTTTTAAAACTTGGAGACAAATGAAAATGAAAACACATTTCTCCAAAATCTATGAGCCATAGCAACAGCAGTTCGAAGAGGAAAGTTTATAGTGACAAAAGCCTACCTTAGAAAATAAGAAAAATCTCACATCAACATATACCTAAAGGACTAGGAAAAGAACAAACAAAACTCGAGATTAGTAAAGGAAAGAGATCATGAGGATCAGACTAGAAATAAATGAAATAAAGACTAGAAAAACAAAAGCAAAAGTCAATGAAACTAAGACCTACTTCCTTAAAAAGGTAAACAAACCTGGTATATTGTTAGCCAGACTCATCGAGAAAAAAAGAAGAGGGCCCAAATCAACAAAATCAGAAATGAAAAAGAATTTATAACTGACACCACAGAAATATAAAGGGTCACAAGAGATTACTATAAATAATGAAATGCCAATAAAGTGGACAATCTATAAGAAACTGATAAATTCCAAGGATGTATAATCTAAGTCTGAATCAAGAAGAAATAGAAAATATGAACATACCAATTACTGGTAATCATACTGAATTAGCAATAATTTTAAAAATCTGAACAAATAGAAGTTTGTGACCGATGGCTTCATGGGTGAAATCTATGAAACATTTAAAGAAGATTTAACACCTTTCCTTCTCAAACTATTTGCCAAAAAATTACAGAAAAAAAAAAAGAATGCTTTCAAACTCATTCCATGAGGCCAGCATCACACCGATAATAAAACAACAAATATAATCAAAAAGAAAACTACAGGCCAGTATTACTGATGAACATAGATGCAAAATTCCTCAATAAAATATTAGCAAATGAAATTCAATACTATATTAAAAGGATCATACACCATGACCAAGTGGGATTTGTATCAGCAAAGCAAGAATAGGTGAACATCCACCATTTATCCACTGAATCAATCAATCTGATACACAACGTTAACAAATTGAAGGGAAAAAACCATATGAACACCTCAATATATGTCAAAAATAGGCTTTTGAAAAAAATTCAATATCCATTTACAGTAAGAAAAAACTGTCCAAGTGGGTATAGAGGGAATATGCCTCAACACAATAAAGGCAAAACCCACAGCTAACATCATACTCAACAGTGAAAAGCTGAAAGTATTTCTTCTATGACTGGGAACAAGAGAAGGATCCCCATCCTGCTTTTATTCAAGAGAGTATTGGAAACCCTACCCACAGTCATCAGACAAGAAAGGAAACAAAAGGATCCAAATTGGAAAAAAAGAAGTAAACTGTCACTGGTAGCAAACGATATGATACTACTTACACAGGTATTCTTAAAGATGCCACCAATAAAGTATTCGAATACATCAATGATTTTGGTCAAGTGGCAGGAATAAAAAAATTACAGAAATCTGTTGCATTTCTATAAACTAATGAGAACATCAGAGACAGAAATTGGAAAACAAAATTATTTACAATCATAACAAAAAGAATAAAGTATTTGCGAATAAATTTAAAGAGGTAAAGGACTTGTACTAGAAAGACCCTATGACCTTGATGAAAGAAACTGAAGATGGACACAAAACAGATAAAAGATACACCATGCTTATGGACTGGAAGAATTAGTATTGGAAGAATTAGTACCTAAGGCAATGTACATATTCAATGCAATCCATATTAAAATACTAATGGCATTTTTCACAGAACTACAACAAATGACTCTAAAATTTAAATAGGAACAAAAATATCCCAAGTAAGTGAAACAACCAAAGAAAGAACAAAGGTGGGGGTATCATACTCTCTGATTTCAAGGTACTACAAAGCAACAATAATCACAGCACTATGGTATTGGCACAAAAACAAATAGATCATCTTAACAGAATAGAGCGCCCATAAACAAACATACACACATATAGGCAATTAATCTATGATGAAGGAGGCAAGAACATATGGTGGGGGAAAAGCCTCTTTAATAAGTGTTATTAGGAAAAATGAACAACACGCAAAAGAATCAAACTTGACTACTTTATTACACCATATACAAAAATAAGCTCAAAGAGGATTAAATCTAAGACCTGAAACCATAAAATATCTAGAGGAAAACACAGGCAGTAAACTCTTTGACACTGATCTTAGCAATGTTTTTAAAATATATCTCAAGAGTAACAAAAGCAAAAATAAACAAAAGGTACTCTCTCAAACTCGAAAGCTTTTGCATAGTGAAGGAAACTATCAACAAAATGAAATGTAGCCTACTGAATGGAAGAAAATATTTGCAAATCACATATGTGATTAAGGGGTTAATAGCTAAAATATTTAAAGAACTCATACAACTCAACAGAAAGAAAGCAAGCTGGTTAAAACTGGGAGGAGGACTGGAATAGGCATTTTTCCAAAGAAGACATGTGAACGGCCAACAGGCACCTGAAAAGATGCTCAACATCATTAATCATCAGGGAAATGCAAATGCAAATCAAAACCACAGTGAGATATCATCTCATATCTGTCAGAATAGCTATTATCAAAAAGACAACAAATAAGAAGTGTTGGCAAAGATATGGAGGAAAGGCAACACTTCTGCACTGTTGGCTTGTTACAGCCACTATGGAAAACAGTATGAAGATTTCGTCAAAAATTAAATACAGATTACCACACAATCTCGCAATTCCACTTCACAGTATTTTCCTGAAGAAAACAAAAACACTAAATCGAAAACATAAATGTACCCCTATATTCACTGCAGTATCATTTACCTTAGCTAAGATATGGAAGTAACCTAAGTGCCCATCAATAGATGAATGGATAAAGATTACATATATATCAATAGATGAATGGATATATATATATGAATGGGATATTATTCAGCCGTAAAGAAGAAAACAATCTTGCCATTTACGACATCAGGGGTGGATCTTGATAGTATTATGCTAAATGAAGTAAGACAGACAAGGAAAGACAGATACTATATAATTTTATTCATACGTAGAATCTAAAATATAAAACAAATGAACAAACATAACTAAACAGAAACAGTCATAGATACTGAGAACAAACTGGTGGTTGCCAGAGAGGAGGAGGGTGAAGGGAGGAGAGAAGTAGGTGTGGAGGATAAGAGGTACAAACTCTGAGTTACACAATAAATGTGTTATGGTTATGTAAGGTACAGCGCAGAGAATGTACACAATAATTGTGTGATATTATGGTGACAGATGGTAGCCAGACCTATTTTGGTGATCATTTTGAAATATATAAAAAAAGAAGATCACTATATTTGTCCTGGGAAATAACACAGTATTGTAGGTCAACTGTACCATGAAATTAAACAAACAAATATCCAAAAACTCATAGAAAAAGAGATCAGGTTATGGTCATCAGAGGTGGAGGTAGGAGGAGGGGGAATCGAATGAAGGGAGTCAAAAAGTGCCAACTTCCTATTACAGATAATAAATGCTAGGGATATAGTCTATAACAAGATAAATATAATTTAACACTGCCATATGTTTTCGTATATAAAAGTTGTTAAGAGAGAAAATGCTGAGTTCTCATCAAAAGGAAAATGTTTTTCTATTTCTTTAATTTTGTGTCTGTATGAAATGATAGATGTTCACTAAATTTATTGTGGTAATAATTTCATGATGTATGTAAGTCAAATCATATTGCTATACACCTTAATTTTACACAGAGTTATATGTCAATTATACCTCAATAAAACTAGAAGAAAAAAGAGTCTAGAAATAAATTCACAAATATATGAGCAATTAATCTACAACAAAGGGGCCATGAGCCAAAAATATAATTAGGAAACAACAGTCTCTTCAACAAATGGTGCTGGGGGAACTGGACAACTACACGCATAAGAATGATTCTAGACCACTCTCTTACACTATATATAAAAGTCAACTCAAAAAAGATCAAAGACTTGACATAAAACCTGACACAAAACCCCTAGAAGCAAACATCGGTTGTAAGCTCCCTGAAATCAGTCTTGATGATATCAAAAACAAAGGTGACAAAAGCAAAAGCAAGTAAGTATGACTACATCAAACTAAAAAGCTTTTATACTACAAAGGAAGTCATCAACAAAATAAAAAGGCGAGCTACAAAATAGAATAAAATATATGCAAATTATACATGTGACTAAGGGGTTAATGTATAAAATATAGAGGGAGCTCATATAACCTCATAGAAAAAACACTATAATTAAAACTGGAAGAGGATCTGAAGAGGCATTTTTCCAAAGACATCCAAAGCTAACGAGGTGCATGAAAAGGTCCTTAATATCCCTAATCATCAAGGAAATGCACATCAAAACCACAAAAGAGATATTACCTCACACCTGTTAGAATGGCTATTACTGAAAAGACAAAATATAACAAGTGTTCACAAAAATGTGGAGAGAAGCAAATAGTTGTGCACAATTTATGGGACTGTAAACTGGTATAGCCACTCAGGAAAACAGTATAAGGATTCCTCAAAAAATTAAAAACAGAACTACCATATGATTCAGCAGTTCCACTTCTGGGTATCTGCCTGACAGAAGCAAAAACACTAGCTCAAAAAGATATTTGTACCCCCCACTCATATTCACTGTGGCACTATTTACAATAGCCAAGACATGAAAACAACCTTAGCGTCCACTGATGACCTGATAAAGAAAATGTGGTATACACATACAAGGGGCTATTATTCAGCCATATAAAAAAATGAAAGATGTTATTTACGACAAAAAGGATGGACCTTGAAGGCATTATGCTAAGTGAAATGAGACAGATAAAGATAAATACCTTATGACCACACACACATGTGAAAGATAAAAACCAAATGAACTAAGTAACCCACAGACACAGAGAACAGATTGGTGGTTGCCAGAGGTGGAGTGGACAAAATGGGTCAAGACGGAAAAAAAAAAAAGGTGTACACTTCCAGTTATAAAATAAACATGTCCTAGGGGTGTAATTTATACGGTATGGTAACTATAGTTAATAACACTATATTGTATATTTGAAAGATTCTAAGAGAGTGTTTCTTAAAAATTCTCATCACACACAAAACTGTAACTACGGGCGATGAAGAACGTTAACTAGACTTGCTGTGGTGATCATTTCACAACACATAAAAATAGCAGGTCATTATGCTGTGCACCTAAAACAAACGTCATACTATATTTCAATTACATCTCAATAAGAAGTTTTTTTTACAAACCCGAGGAAATTTTATAAAGGAATGAAATACTTTTACATTTCCAACACTGTGGAATAATATAGAACAATCCATAAGTAAAGACTGCATGTAGACTAATGAGAAAACTAGATCCCACAAGATAAAAATGTGCAAAGAAAACTAAAAAGAAAATTAGTAAAGAAACCAGTTTTGACACTTAGTCAATAATTAAATTAAAACCAACTCCAGCTATAAAATATATTAAAATGATTCAAAATTGGAATAGTCAATGCTGTCAATGGAAGGTTAGAGTGGAAATTCAGATACCTCTGTTGTGAATGAAAACTATTACTACCTTTTGAGAAAGTACTCTGGCAATAAGAATAATGATTTTACTAGTTTTATTCTTCTTGACTGAACAATGCCACTTGTAAGAGCATAAGTCAGAATACAAAGATTTCTCTGCACTCTTATTCTATAAAAACAAGAAAATTGGCAACACTCTTAATGCCTAACAATAAGTAAGCGTACTAGAGTACCTTCATGTCAGGAAATACTGTAACACCACTTTAAATGATTTTCATTAAGAGTTTTAACAATTCGCCAAAATGTTTATTACTATTTTAAGTTTAAAAGAAAAGTAAAATTATTTATATGAACCAAGCATAATGATATAAAAATAAGCATAGGAAAAAAGACTGGGAAGTATGTCACCCTGTTTTCTACTTTTCTGCATTTTTACATTTAAAACAACAAACTGTATTTTAATTCTATAAGAAAAAAATAAACTTAGTTTTTTAAAAAGCCTTATGGTCAAAGATATCCCTTTGTCCTCCAAACACCAAATAATGGGTAAGTTTTGCAACCATCAGGCCACCGAAACTCCAAGAGCTGGGAGCAGTTGAGGAAGTGGAGTCTGGCCAGAAAGGCTGCTGAGACTGGACACCCTTTCTGTCTTTAGAGTCCTAGGAAGCCCCCTCAAGACCGAAGGAAGAAGCAGGGACTGGAGGTGAGGCGGAGACACCAGGCTTCAGGGACAGAGATCATGAAGACCAACACGAGCAAGTGGCATCAGTAACCCAGACACAGAGACCCAGGAGCAAGGGGTCAGGGAGTCACGTGAACAGAAGCACTGGGCAAGGATGCGACAAAGCTTCCCCCGAGCCAGACCCGCGAGGGGGAGAGTGTGCACAGGGGAAGGGAAGTGTGACAGCCGAGGGTGCCGAGCATCCTCACTCCTCCCCAGAGCCAGGCCTCCCATCCACCAGCTGCAGAAAACCCAATTTTGTCCACCCTCCCTCACAGCCATCTTTTTAGCTTGAGGTTGTATCCATGTGGCTATTAGACCAAAGAGGCCTTACACATATGAAAATATAAAAAGGAAAACTTACCAGTTAAAGCCATTGTATTCGTTTGAGGATTCTATCCACACGAACAGCAAAAGCACAGTCAGACAAAATGCAGCAATCAGCCACGGGTAAAATAGTTGATCTATCTGGGAAGAGAAAGAAGGATGGACAGAGAAACGTACCTGCCTAATCCAGGGAAGCCTTCTATGTCCCAAGAGAAATTAATGATCCAATTGGTCAGAATCTTAGACCCTAGCTAGGCTGAGTTTATAAATAAGTGAAGGTACATGATACGACCCTCCTCTTACTTCAGTGGGCTCATCATTTGTTCTCCTACATGGTATAGCCCACCAGAGAGGCCCAATACATATGGCTAACAGAAAGAAAAAGGCATTCAGTGAGGCTGGGCCACATGAAAAAAATGGTATTTTACAGAAAGAAAAAGGCACTCAGTGAGGCTGAGCCTTACCAGTGAAAAATGGTATCAGCCTGACCAACAATGAAAGAGCACCTCGTTCCTCACTTGCTGTTATTTTTCTAAGTGCAGTTCCTTTGGGAAACTCACACTGAAGAGAGATTTAAAGACTCAGGTATTCCTGAAATCCCTAGCTAAAAACATTAAAGGTAACTAAACCTCTCTTTTTCTTCAAGATTCACTTATTAATAAAAGCAAAAGTGAATAAATGGATAAATTAATGACAAGAAAGAGGAGAAATGAAGAATAAAAGTGAAGGAAATGAAGAAAATGAGCACATGTTTCAGGAAGGTCGACTTTGGCTCCAGAATTGTGCTCATCCTTTCAAGGAAGAACTAGAGCCCTAGCATGCCCAATCCTGAAGACTCTAATGAGCCCTCATCAAGGCGGGGACCAGCCATGTTCCCCTTATCTGAGAAAGTGTGGTCCAGCTCCTTCCCATCTCTCATTACCAAAGAGCAGCAGCAAAGTGGACGTCTAGGTTTTTTCTGTTTGGCTTCCCACTCACAGCTGTAGCAGCCAGAAAGGTAAGTAATATAGCATTCATAGTTGAAGTTGCGTTCGATCCATGAATTAAACTCTCTCCATCTTCCTGTCTCCTGGGGCTCAGTCTCAATCCTGTCAATGTTTTGCATAGTTCACCCTTTTGCTGAAATGATAAATAAAACAGTCAGAATCCAGTGGCTCCCTCATGTGTCTCCTACTCTACCATTCTACAGAAAATTCCCTCATAAATGGATAGATCTTAAGTCTGTTCTCTATGTCTGTGAGTCTGTTTCTGTTTTGTAGACAGGTTCATCTGTGCCATATTTTAGGTTCCACATATAAGTGACATCATATGGTATTTTTCTTTCTCTTTCTGACTTACTTCACTTAGTATGAGACTCCATAGCTGCCAAGGGGGAGCAGGGAAGGAATGGGATGGACAGGGAGTTTGGGGTTGAATAGTTAAATGTAATAGTTTTACATTAAATTTAATAGTTAAATGTAATAGTTAAATGCAAACTATTACATTTTAAATGGATAAGCAATGGGGTCCTACTGTACAGAACAGGGAACTATATCCAATCTCTTGGGATAAAACATGATGGAAGATTGTATGAAAGAAATAATGTGTGTATATATATGTATGTATGTATGACTGGTCACTCTGCCATCCAGCAGAAATTGACACAACACTGTAAGCCAACCATACTCTAACTTCTAAAAATCTCACCATAATCAAAAAATGGAAATATCCTTCAAAAGTTTACAATCCAGGATATTTAACTGGATTTAGAGTAGAAGAGGAGAGCTTGATCTTATCTTTCCCATCAACTAGGTGAGTATGAATGGCAGTCATTGCAGCAGTCAATGTTTAGTCTTCTCACCTCTAATGGGGTACCATGTTCTCTGTCCTAGCCAACTGAAAAACATCAAATTAGGAACTAGATATGAATATGTTTTTAAAACAGCAGTATGCTCTTGAAATAATTTGAGAACTTAAGAGGCATGGATATACAGTCTTTGAATAATGAGTTATCCATTATAAATGGTGCATTCCTTTCTCTCCTCTCACATATGGCTTTTTTAAAGTTAGCCTCAATGTGAAATGATGGAATATTTAGAACAGCAATGTTTGAAATAAGACAAGTTTATTTTTGCTTTTGATAAACCAAGAATGTCAAAAGGCAAAAGAACAAATTACGTAGTACGTGGCTTCACGATGTTGTTAATGCCAAGACACCTTCCATTTTCTCTTCCACTACAGTCCACAGCTTCCTTTTCAGGGTCCGAAATGCTGCTTGAGATTTATCTACGACACCAAATTCCAACTAGACAGGAAGAGGAGGAAGGAACACAGAACGGTGCTTGCCCTTATTTTACGAATGTTTCAAGAAGCCGGACATGATATTTCAGTAACGAGGTTTTCCTTACTAGCAAAAAACAAAACCCCAAAACAACCAAATATTGAAAGGCATCTAGCTGTCACTATTGCATTTTCTAATCTTTCTATGCCAGGATAAAGTTCTCAGACACAGCAGCTTCCAGAGAACATGTGCAAGTGGGATAAAGAAAGAAAAAAAAGTTAAATGAGACAAACAGAAACAGTCTTAAAGACCTGACCCTTGGTAATGGTCTCTGCCCCTGGAAGTGCTCTGCTGTGCTCCACTTTACCTTTTTACAAAGGCACTCTGGAATAATCCTCCTATATTAAGTGATTCAAAAATGGGGCAGAATATGAAACGATGGGTTTCAGAGAGCACACAGGAGGTAGGGAAGGAGAGCTGTCCTTGAGAGAGGGGAGACAAAGGCGGTGAGTGCTATGAACGTCCTGCTTATAGTCTGAACAGGGTCTCCAGGATGAAGCAGTAGATGTGAGAACCCAGTGGAGCCTGGCAGTATCCCAGAACTGCGCTGAAAGAAATGGGAACTGGGGGAAAGAAGTGTTCCCCTGGGTCTCTGACTGAATACTAATCAATACCTGCTCACAAAGAAACTACCTGAGAGTAGAAAGACAACCACCAAGGCTCACAAAAGGCAGGGAAGAGTTGGTGTTTCCACCAGAGCAGAAAAATCTTGTAACATAGGTGATGCCACGTATCATATTCAGAAGGGTATTGCCTCAGTAGTGGAAAAAAAAAAATAGGTCTACATTAAAGGTTTCTATGGTCAAGCCAAACAAACTTAAAGGTGAGCTTCAAAATAATCGAAATATCTCCAAGGTACTTGACTAGGTTCTGGAACAAAGATCAAGAATACTTTTTTAAAAAGACAAAAAGCAGCCAACAAAGCCAAATTCACAATGCCACCCATCCAATGAAAAATTACCAGGAACATTAAAAAAAAGCAAAAAAAAATCACAATTCATAAATAGGAAAAATCAATCAACAGCAATTCAGGAATGTCTCAGATGACAGATTTAGCAGGCAAGGGCATTAAAGCATCATTACGACTCTATCCAATAAGTTCAAGAAAGTAGAAGAAAATAATATTTAAAGGGAAGATATGAAAGATAGTTTTAAAAGACATAAACTGAACTTCTACAGATCAAAGATATAATGTATGAGATGAAAAATACACTGCTATGATTAAAAGGAGATTATATACTGTAGAGGAAAAGATTAGAGAACTTGAGAATTCAAAAAAAGGGAAACTGTGAGCTTCAGTACAACTATAAGAATTCTAAGACAAATGTGACTAGGGCTGCTGAAAGGGAGAGGGAGAAAATAAGAGACAAAAACATTATCTAAAGAATCAATAGCCAAAAATTTTCCAACTTTGATGAAAACTATAAACCCATAGACCAACAAGCACAACAAACTCTAAGGGAAAAGGCACATACAGAAAACCACAAAACACATCATAATTAAGATACTTAGAAACACTGATAAAGAGAAAAATCTCAAAACCAGCCAGAGAGAAATGATAAATTACATGTGGAGGAAGAAAGATAAGAATGACTTTTGGACATTCTTTCAACAAAAATGAGTTCCACTGAAAGAAATGCAAAGTCAGAAAACAGTAGACCAATATCTTTAAAGACCTGGGATGCGGGCACACCCACAGCATATGCAAGTTCCTGGGCCAAGGACTGAATCTGAGGCACAGCTACAACCTGTATCACAGCCTTGGCAGTGCCAGATCCTTAACCCACTGTGCTGGCCTGAGAATCAAACCCACACCACTACAGAGACAACACCAGAACCCCAACCCACTGCACCATAGCAGGAACTCCAGAACTAAAGTTTAAAAAAAAAAAATTTCAACACGGAATTCAACACTCATTAGAAAGAGTTATTAAAAAAAGATAGTGAAATAAAGATCTTTTCAGATACTCAAAACTAGAAAAATTAATCAAAACTAGTAGAAGGTGACTTCTACTATAAGCAATGTTGAAGAAAGTCTTACAGGAAGGATGAAAAAGGTACCAGGTGGAAATGCACATCTAAATAAAGGAATGGGGTGCACTGGAAATGTTAAATTTATACATATATATAAAAGAATGTTTTTCTTATTTATAAAATAGATTAGAAGGTAACTGAATGTTTGAAGGAAAAAATTTAACAATGAATACTTCAGTTTAAAAAACTATAGAAGTAACATATATAAAAATACTAGTGCCAAGGCTAGGAGCAGGAAAATGAATCTGCGTCATGTGAAGTAGTGCAGATTTTGATAAGTTAAAGATGTGTACTATAAATTTCAAAAAGGTTTATGTATGTAATAAGCCAACAAAGGAGATAAAATGATCATAAGTATTAACTAACACCAAAAAAGTTAGGGAAAAAGTGGTAATAAACATAGAATAGGAGAATAAATAGGAAGCAAATACCATATGATGTCACTTATAGCTGGAATCTAAAATATGGCACAGGTGATCCTATCTGCAAAACAGGAACAGATCACAGACATGGAGAGCAGACTTGTGGTTGCCAGCGGGCAGGGGGGAGGTGGGAGGGAGTGGGATGGATGGCAAGTATAGGGTCGGTGGATACAAACTGTGACATTTGGAGTGGATGCATGATAGGCTCCTGCTGTACAGCACAAGGAATTTTGTGTGATAGGTGGTCCCAACCAGTGTAAGGCAGCTCAAAAGGGACAAAAGCTGACTCCAGGTTCCTAAGGCTATAGGCAGCATTTTTTAAAACATGCTGTTTCCTTATCTGCTGATCTGTAATACAAGCTCAAGAATTTCTGTTATTCAGCAGTTTCTGTTAACTATTGATGTATGGTTTCAAGACTTTTTTTTTTAACCTATGGGATATGGTACTGATTTCATTCTTAGAAGTTTAACAAAACTAGCTATGTGGCTCGACATACGATCACTTTTGATTAATGCTCCATTTCCATTAGAAAAGAATATGCATTCAGCAAGTATAGGGTACAGTGTTCTATAAATTTTAATTAAGACTGTTTTTTTAATCTAGTTATGAAAATTTTCTATATCCTTACATAATTTTTGCCTGCTTATTACGTCTTTATAGAGAGAAGTGTGCTAAATCTCCTACCATGGTTGTGGATTTGTCTATTTTTCCTCTAGAGGCTGTGTGATTGGATGGCTATAAATGAAAATTTCTTTCCTTAAAAATCATTTTAATTAAACTCAAAAGCTTTTGCACAGCAAAGGAAACCATTTTAAAAAATGAAAAGACAACACACAGAATGGGAGAAAATCTGATGCAACAGATAAAGGCCTAATCTCCAGAATATATAAACAACTCATACAATTCAACAACAAAAAACCAAATGACCCAATCGAAAAATAGGCAGAAGACCTAAAGAGGTATTTCTCCAAAGAAGACATATGGATGGCCAACAGGCACATGAAAAAATGCTCAACATCAATAATTTCTCTAATTATTAGAGAAATACTAATCAAAACTACAATGAAGTACCACCTTACACCAGTCAAAATGGTCATCATTAACAAGTCAACAAATAACAAATGCTGGAAGGGGTATGGAGAAAAGGGTACCCCCCTTCACTGTTAGAAGGAATGTAAATTGGTACAACCACTACGGAAAACAGAGTGGAAATACCTCAGAAAACTAAATATAGAACTATCAGCAATCCTACTCCTGGGCATATAGCCAGACAAAACATTCATTCAAAAATATACATGTACCCCTATGTCCACTGCAGCACTATTCACAATAATCAAGAAACAAACTAAATGCCCATCAACAGATGAATGGATTAAGAAGATGTGTTACATATATACAACGGAATACTATTCAGCCATTAAAAAAAAAACAAAATAATGTCACTTGCAGCCACATAAACAAAAATAGATATTCTCATACTAAGTGATCTAAGTCAGAAAGACAAAGACAAGTTTTATATTGTAATATCTAATTCATGACTGAGTTTTTAAAATGAAGCTATGAGATCTCTGGATATATATGTGCACACATTATAAATATATCTTTACCTCTAAATGGTTTTACTAAAATAAATTTGTGAGCTCTATTTAATTGGCTTAAAGAAAATTAAGTGCTTACATAAATGCTCAGAAATATCAAAAAAAAAAAACCCACTAACCTGAATGAACTTCAGGTTCACAAGATCTGGGAAATATTTGGTACTAAATTAATATCTGGTATTAAGTTAAAGATTGTTGATTTAATAAGGCATATCTTTATAAAGTTATCAACTTTAAGTATAATGCTTTTCTTATAATTCTGAAAGTCAGTAAGTCACATTATTTCTATCACAAAATTTATCAGTAAGAAAAAGAATTTGATACGATGAAACTTTTAAGTAAATTAATTATAAGTGAGACAAGAGCATTTTTTGGTGAGATATTTGGGAATGAATATATTTTAGGACTATCTACTTAAAAGTAGTCTCTCCAGATATTTGGTATTTTAAAAGTTTTGCTTCAATAATGGGAAGTCATTGAATATCCAGATCATTTCCAAATAGGACAAAATATTGGAACTTTAACTGCTAAAGGAGTCTAGGTTTACCTACTTTTATCTTCCTATGACAGAAAAACTAAAGGTATTTGAGCTCACTGGATACATGTCTTGTACCATATGGAGAAAGAAATTATGCTGTGACAAAATATATGTTTCGAGATTATAGAATTTGTTCATAAATTTGCCAGTCAGGAAATGCTGCTATGTTCACAATTGCCTGCTTCTTGGTTTTCAGTAGAGACTAAAGTCTTTAAGAGTTAGGTATTATAAAATACACAGAATTAAAGCTGCTAGAAAAAATAAAGGAAACATTTTAGTATGTAGGAAAATAAGTTGTGTGTCTTCACTCTAAGAAGGTATGAAAAATGGAAATGCGTTTTGTTAAGGGAAAACAAAGTGACTTTTTTCCTAAGCCTTGTTATTTGTAAATGGGAGAGAAAATAAAGGTTAAGCCAATACGGACACAGAAAGTTGTAGAAGGTCTATGAAAAAGGAAACATGAGAATGCATTTTGTACATGATCAGGACTTACTTAGACTGGATTTAATTAGGTAAATGAATTTTCTTATTAAAAGTAAACTGACCCAAGACTGAAGTTTAGTGTTCGCTCTTTGTTAAGAAAACCAATTTTTGGAATATTGCGCTGCATTTGATTACAGATTGTAAGTTTCCATACATTTTAAGTGATCTGTTGTAACTATCCGTATTTCCCTTTGAAACTGTTTAATGGTATTTTGGTTAAGTGAATAAGTATTGCTTCATAGTGACCTATGATCATATTTGACTAAGTACTTTGAAACTTTTTTGATATTTCTGACAAAATTCCAAAGATCAAATTCTAACTGAAGTTCTTCTGACCTCCAGCTAAATTTGGGATGCTTGAGAGGGCCCCTGAGGCATCTAATAGAGAAACATCAAACTGATTAGGATTACTTGATTTGTTAAATTAAGTGGGAAGCACTGGCAAACGAGTGGTGACAAATCTACTTAGGTTATAACTATATGGGTAAATGCCATGAATATAAATGTTCTAGAAACTATGTTAAATTTCTAAAACTTGGATATGTCTTGGTGTAATGTTATAAGTCATAATTCTGTTTACCTTAAAATGTGGCCCTAAAAAACAAAACAAGACACGATTTGTAGCAACCTGGTAAATTTATCTTTTCTCCCTATCCAATCCCTCTAGAATTTAGAAACTCCTAGTATTTTTGTTTTCATAAAAATGTAGTTACTTGCATGAGTTCAGTAAGAATTTGTTCTCCTTTCAACGGGACACAGCTGGAAATACTGCTTAAATTACCATGACTTTAACTGAAATGTCCCATTTGAAGAATACATAAAACATGACCAAACACCTTTAAAGAATTAAGGTGGAATTTATAGATCCATAAATCCCTTGAACGAATAAACCTCGTTTGGTAAAAACAAACAAACAAAAACCACTTAAGTGATATTTTCTGACTACAGTGCAATAAAGCCAGAAATCAATAATAAAACTACCAGAAAATTCCACATACTGGAATTAAACATCGTATTTATTCTATGAGTCAAAGGAAAATAAGCACAATTAAGATGAGAAAAAATTTTAATTGGCTGCTCATGAAACTGCAAACTGGTGTGAACAGTCGCAAAAATTGGCCTGTGAGATAAAGATGTTGTGAACCAAAGTTCTGTGTCTGGGAGGAAGGTAAGCTGCTTGAATACCGAGTAAAAAGCAGCATTTTAACCATTTTCAACACTTCTACAGATCCTCTGCAGTTTCTTTCCTTCTACCAGCCAGGATAGCCAAATTCACATGCAAATCCAGTAATGCTGAGGGAAAGACTAATAAACATAATTTCCAGTCCTCTTTTCTGGTTTACAGACCCATACATCCAAAAATCTCCTGAAATGTCCACCTGGATGTATTAGTCATCGCAAAATTAACATGCCTGAAACTGAAGCCTTGACTTTCCCTCCAAAACCTATCCCTCTTGAGGTCAATTCCATCTTAGTAACGAGCACCATGGTTCATTCACTGGTCTGAGGCAAAATCCAGGCTGGTAAAATCCAGACTTACCCTATAGCCATTCAAAAAATGAGGTAACTGTACAAAATACATAAAACAACTACTTTCAGGTGTTGAAGAGGCAGTGATGAGCACTGACCTGCCAGAACAACAACAAAAAAAAGAGCACCCCTTTATACCTGCAGGGACTTCCAGACAAGCCAAGCACAGGCCAGCCCCGACGCCCTCCCGCCACCAGGCCTACCGCTGGGGCTGGGGGCTTGGTGCCCCTGGCTCGGATGGGGACCTAGGACCGGTTTAGATGGAAGCCCTTTGGTCTCAGCGTCCTCCCTCGAGCAGCAGGAATAATGGCAGCTCCAGCTTCACCCAACTGGTGAGCTGACTGGGTAGAGCGCCTGACTTGTGGAGGCCACCTGGACCGTATTAACCAGCCTCCTCTTGCTGGAGATGCTTAAGGGGCATCACAGAGTCAGACACAATACTTACGGTGACTGCACAGCCCCAAAGCTCAGCTTGGCACTCAGGCTGCAGAAGACTAACGTCTGGCAAAATGGAGGCCCGGCGGCAGGTGCAGGTGGGCGTGGTCATGGGCGTGGCCTCATGTGCCCAGTCAGACACTAAGACTGAGTGTAACGCAGATCCCCAATCGAAGCTCAGAGCACCACGATTTAAATATGTTTTACGTTATGTCCTTTTTGTTTGTTTGTTTCAGTTCTTCTAAAAATAACATAAACTTAATTCTCATGTCATTTAATTCAGGCATTAGCTAATTTTGTAGTCTTTTATTCGTTGTCCCCTCCCCATTTGTACAATTTTTTCTTCAGAACCCGCTTCAAAAATGGACTTGTTTTAGATTTCTGTCTTTAATCTCTGATTTTTCCATTTATTTCTCTAGCTCTGATCTCATTTTTAGCTGTAGACTCATATACAACTACCTACTGGTCATCTTTATCTGAATGTCCTTCTCTAGAGGCCTCCAACTCAGTAAAACCTTATCTGAACGATCTTTCTCTTCAACTATACTCCATATTCTATGCCTCCAAACCCCTCAATGAGAAGATTTTAAACAAGTGTCTCATTCTTAATTCTTCTCTTTTCTTTCTGATACCACTCCTATGTATACTGACAATATCCTGATTATTATACTTTGTATTCATTTCTATCCATTTCTCCTACTCATTCCTCTGTTGATTTCAATGCTCACTAGGCCCCTAATCATCTTCCTTGAACCAACTGCTTAGTACTGATATGATAAGTGTTAAGATAAGAATCTTACTACTTCCAATTTACCTTTCCCAAAATCTACCTTTTAAAGATTGGCTGGTGATCTTTTCAAAATGCAAACCTGAACACAGTTAAAATTCATTCCTAAGGTTAAGGTTTAAGCCTCTTGGAGTTCCCATGGTGTAGCAGCAGAAACGAATCCGACTAGGAACCATGAGGTTGCAGGTTCGACCCCTGGCCTTGCTCAGTGGGTTAAGGATCTGGCATTGCCGTGAGCTGTGGTGTAGGTTGTAGAGTCAGCTCAGATCTGGCGTTGCTATGGCTGTGCTGTAGACGGGCAGCTGTAGCTCTGATTAGACCCCTAGCCTGGGAATCTCCATGTGCCACGGGTGTGGCCCTAAAAACATAAAACAAACAAACAAAAAAAACCCAACAAAACAAAAGTTTAAGCTCCTTAAGTTAGTTGGAGCCCACCTTTCTCTCCAGCTTCATCCTTCCCCTACTCTGCTTCACCACTTGTATTGAAACTCCAGCAAAACCAAATCCCTTGTCCTACACCATCACATGTCTTTCTTCATTCTGTCCCTATGGCCAGGCTGACCCACTTCCTTCCCCCAACATTCACCTGGTTAACTCCTCTTGTTGGACTAAGATGAGGCTCAGGAAGCCGATCATGTTTGAACATCACCACCTTTTCTTCATCACCAGATTCAGTCTTCTTCGTCTCAAATGTCCCCTGAGTTGATCACACCCACGGAGATTAGGTAGGAATCAAGGGATTAAGCAATCTCTTGTAATATGTAGATTTTCTGAAACTTCATTCTGACTTCTTCTCTGAACACCCTTTCCTCTTCTCTTATCCACAGAGAAGGAAACAAGCTCTAGAGGTTGGTCCTATGTGAGGGCAAATATAGCCCTGATCCTACCCCTCCTGACTTTAAAGCAGAAACCAGACAAATAAAATTAAGGTATTGTAAACAGAATATAGAAAAGGATACCAAAGAGCTTAGCAAATAAGTCTAATTATCACATTCTTATTTCAAATAATGTAAGTATTGAACTGATCTCGGTGGGAGGCTTGAATCTTGCCTGTAAAAATTGGTAAAGAAAGTTAACTCAGACACATGATGTAGCATAAGAGACCAGAGGTTCCCACGATATCTGGGAGAGATTTCCCCCCAGCTTTATTGTTCAAAAAAAAAAAAAAAAAGGACTCAACTTTATAAACTCATTATTAATCTAATGAAACTGTTATTTTGTCATGAACATTGTTCAGTCTAGTGGGCCATGAATGATCCTAGACAAAAACGTATGATGAACTCTCATAACATTGTGCCGAGAGAACTCAGTTATTTTTTAAGACACTTTCAAACCTGCAAACAAATATTGTTAGTCATTATTTCAAAACCCCACTCTTCTGTAGAGCAGGGTTAGTCCCCTAGGTTCCTTAAGGAGAAAGCTGATCTGAGATAAAGTTTTTTGTAGTGATCATTGCTATACTATCATCTTAGGAAGTATTTCTATAAAAACAAGATAAGAGAATCTGAACTTTGATATGATCCATAATGCCTACCTGAAATACTTTGCAAGCATGTGTACTCACATATACAGAGTCTTTTTTTTTCTTTTTAGGGCCACACCCATGGCATATGGAGGTTCCCAGGCTAGGGGTCCAATCGGAGCTGTAGCCGCTGGCCTACGCCACAGCCACATGCACATCAGATCCAAGACGCATCTGTGACCTACACCACAGCTCACAGCAACACCTGATCCTTAACCCACTGAGCGAGGTCAGGGACTGAACCCACAACCTCATGGTTCCTAGTTGGATTTGTTTCCGCTGTGCCACGATGGGAACTCCTCCCCCCCGCCCCACCCCAGCCACATGTGTGGCATATGGAAGTTCCTGGGCTAGGGGTCAAATTGGAGCTGCAGCTGCCAGGCTATTCCACAGCAATGCATGACCTGAGCTGCATATCTGATCCATGCCACAGCTCACAGCAGTGTTATATCCTTAACCCACTGAGAGAAGCCGGAGATAAAACCCACATTCTCATGGATACTAGTCGGGTTCTTAACCTACTGAGCCATAATGGGAACTCCATCATTTGGTATTTAAACAGCTAGAATGGCACATGAGCATTTAGGCCTTTGTGTAAAGGAGAAGTTTCCTAGAACAATATAAGAAGCTATTAATATTATAAAAACAGAGCCAATTCCTAACCTGCCCTGCAGCCTACAATCTAGGCAATAGCAATCCCAACCTTTATTTGCAGTTTTCTAAATATTGTAAGAGCAACTTTGCAGCTCACTGCTTAGACTGAGGATGATTCAGGGGTTGTTTTAAGTAGATCTGAAAAATGATAAAATTGGCACAGTCACACATACCTCTAACAGAGCCAAAAATTAATCCAACCCATTTGACTCCTATTATACTAGGCTACTCTGTTTCCTTTGACCTAAGCTCTTGAGTGAAGTAGCTATGATCCACCTGTAGTTATTAAGTTTTAATTAACAAAATTAAAGAAATTGTAAAAGTCAGTTCCTCAGTCACTAGCCACATTTCAAGTGCTCTGCATCCATGTGTGGCTAGTGGTTACTATAGTAAGCAATGCAGTTACAAAATCCATTGTTGCATAAAGTTTATTGGACAGTGCTGATCTAGAGTCACAGGTAACTGGGATGTCCTCTCTCTTTTCTAATAATAAAATTACATAAGTTATCTTGTTATTTACATTGACCTCCAGGAAGTTCGATTCCAAAGTTTAAGCTCAAGTATAGCAATACTTTAGCCCCTGTGGTCAACATATTATGTGCTCATCTTTTCCTTGATCTTAAGGTTCTGTATTTATTTGTTATTACTTCATTTTAAAGGTTCTTGCTGTAGGATTTCTTAAATCATTTGAGGAAAAGGGCAGGATAGAAATAAATAATAATCAGGAACACATCATCTGTTTTTTTCATCACCTCCCTGGTGTGAGGTACAGAATAGACTCATGAGCCAACTAAAGCATTTGACAAAATCCAACATCCATTTATGATAAAAACTCTCACCTAAGTGGGTATTGATAATCCTTAACATAATCAAAGCCTTTTATGACAAACCCACAGCAAAGATAATACTCAATGGAGAAAAGCTGAAAGCCTTCTCACTAAAATCTGGAACAAGACAGGGATGCCCACTCTCACCACTGCTATGCAACATAGGTTTGGAAGTCCTAGCCACAGCAATCAGACAAACAAAAGAAATAAAAGACATCCATATAGGAAGAGAAGAGGTAAAACTGTCACTGTATGCAGATGACACAATACGATATATAGAAAACCCTAAGGATTCAACCCAAAAACTTCTTGAACTGATCAACAAATTTAGCAAAGTAGCAGGATATAAGATTAACATTCAGAAATCAGTTGCATTTCTGTAATACTAACAGTGAAACTTTAGAAAAGGAATACAAAAACACAATACCTTTTAAAATTGCACTCCCAAAAAATCAAATACCTGGGAATATACCTGACCAAGGAGGTAAAGGACCTATATGCTGAGAACTATAAAACATTAATCAAGGAAATTAAAGAAGACATAAAGAAATGGAAAGATATTCCATGTTCCTGGATTGGAAAAATTAATATTGTAAAAATGGCCATACTACCCAAAGCAATCTACAGATTCAATGCAATCCCTATCAAATTACCCATGATATTTTTCACAGAAATAGAACAAACAATCCAAAAATTTATATGGAACCACAAAAAAAAAAACAGAATTGCCAAAGCAATCCTGAGGAACAAAACCCAAGCAGGCAGCATAACTCTCCCAGACCTCAAGCAATATTACAAAGCCACAGTCATCAAAATAGTGTGGTGCTGGTACCAAAAAAAGACATAAAGACCAATGGAATAAAACAGAGAATCCAGAAATAAACTCTGACACCTACGGCCAATTAATCTTTGACAAAGGAGGCAAGAACATAAAATGGGAAAACGACAGTTTATTCAGCAAGAATTGCTGGGAAACCTGGACAGTTGTATGCACATCAGTGAAACTAGAATGCATCCTCACACCATGCATGAAAACAAACTCAAAATGGCTGAAAGACTTAAATATAAGACAAGACGCCATCAAACTCCTGGGAAAGAACATAGGCAAAACATTCTCTGACATCAACCTTATGAACATTTTCTCAGGTCGGTCTCCCAAAGCAACAGAAATAAGAGCAAAAATAAACCAATGGAACCTAATCAAACTGACAAGCTTTTGCACAGCAAAGGAAACCAAAAAGAAACCAAAAAGACAATTTACGGAATGGGAGAAAATAGTTTCAAATGATGCAACTGACAAGGGCTTAATCTCTAGGATATACAAGCAACTTATACAACTCAACAGCAAAAAAGCCAACGACCCAACTGAAAAATGGGCGAAAGGCCTATATATTCTGTCTACAAGAAACTCACTTCAAAAATAACAACACAGTTACACATACATGTATATATTCTTTTTCCTCACATTATCATGCTCCGTCATAAGTGACTAGACATAGTTCTCAGTGCTTAACAACAGGATCTCATTGCTAATCCACTCCAAAAGCAATAGTTTGCATCCATTAACCCCAAGCTCTAACTGGGTCACTATGTTGTACAGTAGGAAAAAAAACTGTATTGGGGAAATAACAATAAAAAATATGTAAATAACAGCACAAGCTAAATTAAAGTAAGTGGATGGGAAAGTTATAGCATGCAACAAGAATCTAAGAAAAGCAGAAGAGACTACATTCATATCAGATAAATTATATTTCAGAGCAAAGATAATTACTAGAAAAACAGGACATTATGTAATGATAAAAGGGTCAATCCACGAAGAAGACATAGCAATCTAAAACTGGTGTGTAGCAGGAGTTTCTGTTGTAGCACAGTGGGTTAAGATTCTGAATGCAGCAACTTGGGTCACTGCTGAGGTACAGGTTCAATTCTCAACCCAATAAAATGGGTTAAAGGATCTGGTATTGTGGTTCCAATTGGTTCCAGATCATTTTCAATCCCTGGCCTGGGAACTTTCATATGCCACAGGTACAGACATTAAAAAAATTTGTGTGGAGCAGACAACAGAATTGCAAAATATGTGAATGCAAAACTAACTGAACTGAAAGGCAAACAGATAGATACATACTAGTTCAAGTCTTCAACACTGAATTCTTAAATATTGACAGCACAACTAGACTGAAAAATTAGCAAATATTTAGAGGAATTCAACAACTACACCAACAGATAGGATTGAATCAATATTTATAGAAACTTTCATCCAACCACATCAGTAAAAAACATTCATTTCCAATGATTATGGGACATAAAACAATACAGACCATATTCTAGACTTTAAAATAGACCTTGAAATTTTAAAGGGATTTAAATCATTTATAGTGTATTCTATGTTACATTGAAATCAAATTAGAAATCATAATAGATAATATGAAATACAAAGACAATAAAGACACAAATAAATCAGTGGGAACTAATTTGCGGGGAGCAGAGAAGATACAAGAAGCCGAGGAAGGGAGTTTTGCCTGAATGGTGCAATTCTGAAGGCAGGCTCCTAATCAAAAAAAGGAGCCTACCTGAACGGTGCAGTTCTGAGGGCAAGCTCCTAAAAGGGGCCTGTCTAAACGGTACAATTCTGAGGGCAGGTTCCTAAACAAGGGGATGCCTGCCTGCACGGCACAATTCCGAGGACAGGTCCCAGAAGATAATAAGGCTGGCCTGCTGACATAGGTGGAAAACTAATTTCCCAGGAAATAATTTCCATTTTGTGTTGCTGAGTGGGGATTGTTCCATGGATAACTTAGTCTTTTCTGTTATTCACTTGCTATTCAGTTTTCCTCAGTCTTTCCTGATTATTTACTTATTATTCTTATTTCCCATTCTTATTTTCCTGTGGTGATTTGTGACTTAACAAAATTACAACAATAATATAATAATAATTTCATCCTGAAGGACTTTCCCCTATTTTAATCCAACTTAGTTAAAACATAGTGTTTATCTATTAACTAGTTATAAACTTTAGAGTTAGGATCTTAATGAGGTTCATAAAAGTTAGACATATATTACCCAAAAAAACCTAGCTGTGAGTTTTGTCCTTGATTTTAAAAGCTTTTAAGTGATAGCTAGTTTAGTTAAGTTGGTTTATATTTACTTACACTATCTCCCTGCTATAACGCCTTGAAGATAAGCACCAGTCTACAAACAAGGTTTGTGAATGCCAAATTCTTGTGTCTATGGCCTCTTCAAAGTACTCACTAAGTTTAGTTAAGATAGAGATCTTAAAACATGATGTATAGCTGCTATACCATGTAGTAGTTAACCAATGGACTTTTAACACTGTGATGTAATCTGTAGTGAAAAACTGTCTATACAATCAACCACTGTTGCCAATAATGTTTGAACAGTCCAGCGCCCTGGAAGAAGGGACAAAGAGGCTGTCTCCAATGCAAAAGCCAACGTCCATCCATCTTCTTCAGGAAAGTGTACACTCCCTGGCCACTGGAGCTGGCCTCCGGCACTAATTAAACTCAAAATCTTCTGCACGGCGAAGAAAACCATTAAAACAAACAAATGAACAAAAACAACCCATAGGATGAGAGGAAATTTTTGCAAATGACTCAACCAACAAAGGTTTAATCTCCAAATACACAAACAACTCATACAACTCAACAACAAAAAACAGACAACCCAATCAAAAAAATGGGCAGAAAACCTAAATAGACATTTCACCAAAGAAGACATACAGATGGCCAGCAGGCACATGAAAAAATGCTCAACATCACTAATTATTAGAGAAATGTAAGTCAAAACTACAATGAGGCACCACTTCACACCAGTTAGAGTGGCCATCATTAAGAGGTCAACAAATAACAAATGCTGGAGAGGATGTGGAGAAAAGGGAACCCTCCTACACTGTTGGTGGGAATGTAACTTGGTACAACCTCTATGGAAAACAGTATGGAAATACCTCGTAAAACTCAATATTGAACTACCATATGATCCTGTGATCCCACTCCTGGGCATATATCCAGACAAAAATTTCATTGAAAAAGGTACATGCATCCATGTGTTCATCACAGCATTATTCACAATAGCCAAGACATGGAAACAACCTAAATGCCCATCTGCGGATGAACAGATTAGGAAGATATGTTTTCCATTGTATATATGGAAAATACTCCAGCCATAAAAAGAACAAAATAATGCCATTTGCAGCACCATGGATGGAACGAGAGGCTCTCATACTGAGTGAAGTTAGTCAGAAAGACAAAGACACCATATGATATCACTTATATGTGGAGTCTAAAATATGGTACAAAACAGAAAAAATCATGGACATGTAGGACAGACTCATGTTTGCTGGGAGTTGGGGAGAGAGTGGGATAGATTCAGAATCTGGTGTTAGGAGATGAAAACTCTTACATTTGGAGTGGATGGGCAATGAGATCCTGCTGTACAGCACAGGGAACTATACATCTAATCACTTGTGATGGAACATGAGGGAAGATAATGTGAGAAAAAGAATATATATATATATATATGACTGGGTCACTCTGCTGTACAGTAGAAATTGACAGAACATTGTAAATCAATCATAATATTTTTTTAAAAAAAGAAAATATTCAAGTACTCGGAAACAAAACCACATTTCTAAATAACTTATTGATCAATGAGCACATTTCTAGGTAAGCTATATAAATACAATGAATTGAATGAAACAAAATATAACACATATAATTTGTAGGATATACCTGTAGCTGTGATGAGAGGGAAGTTTATGGCATTAAATATATAAATTACAAAAGAGGAATTCTCAAATCAATAACCTAAGCTCCCATCTCAAGAAGCTAGAAAAAGAAGAGCAAAATAAATCCAAAGCCAGGAGAAAGAAGGAAATTATAATAAAGATGGATGGGGTAGGAGAGAAATGGGTATGGATATAATAGTGTGACATGAGGGCATTCTCAACGTTCTGCATCTTCACTGAAGCAATGTCAATAATCTGGCTGAGATACGGTCAAGGCATTACCAGTGGAGGAATGTAAATAAAGAATACGTGGTAGTTTGGGACTGGCATGTACACACCGATGTATATGGAACGACTGGCCAATGGGGACCTGTGGTATAGCACAGAGAACTCTACCCAGTGGTCTGTGATGGTCTATGTGGGAAGGGAACCTGAAGGAGAATGGACATGTCTGTGTGTGAAGGAGTCACTTTGTTGAACAGCAGAAATTTGTCATAACCTTGTAAATGAACTATATTTAAAACTTTATTTTTAAAAAGAAAAAAGGAATTACGTGGTTTATTTCTGTATTATTTCTTAATACTGCATATGAATATCAATTATCTCAAAATGAAGTTTAACTTAAAAAAGAAAATAAAATAAATAGAAGATTTTACAACACAAAAAAGAAAATAATCATTCATAATACAAAGAATTCAGACAAAATAGAAAACGAAACAGAAAAATGAAATATTTGAAAGCTAACTTCAAAAAAGAGTAAAAGCACAATAAAATACTACAATACACACATCAGATTGGTTACAATGAAATAATCTGACAATGTCAAACATTAGCAAGGGCTGTCTGAGCAGTGTGAGCAAGGTTGAACAACATGCATGACTGATGGGAAATTAAATTGGTACAACGCCTCTGGAAAACTCTTAGGAATTATCTTAGAAAGTTAAAGGTACATATGCCCTACTATCCAATTCCTAAGTAAATGTCCTAGGTAAATGTATGCTTATGAGCCTAAATATACTACACTGTTCATTGAAACACTTCTTGTCATAGCCCCAACAGCAAAAAAACCAAATGCTCATCAGGAGAAGAATGAATAAATAATGTCAGCATATTGATACAACTGAGTAACATGGAGCAAACAAAGCCAGATGATCAGGCAGTTCATATACTGTGCCTTTATGATAGGATTTATTAGAGCAAACCGGTAATGATTTAGAGGTCCCCTATTGCTTATTCCATTTGGAGTCAGCACACAGGAATGTGAAGGCTCTGGTCTTGCACGAACATGGCTATGCAGAATCTTCTCGTCACCTCACAATCCCTCCACTGCCCATGAGGAAGGTTGGTGCTTCACAACGGAAGAGGTTTGAAAACCACAGAATGGCTACCTGATAAGGGCCATGGTCTAATAACTGCATGGCATGGCAGATCTGGGGCTCTAGCCCTCTTCCACCACTTTATCATACATCAGTTAGGAGTGCTCTCAGACTAACCATTTACCACTGCACACTCAAAGTGAGGAGGTACAATTCTTGGGTTCTCATCAGCACCGCTGTCTTCTGATGGGCTATACTGTCATCCAACATTCCTTCTATCTTACACATACGAAATCTAATATATCTGTCCTTTTGGTAATGGCACAGAAGATCTGCTGTGCCTTTACTATTTTTTTACCAGTCTTTCATCACTTTTGACCCCTTGATTGAACAGTGATAACCACATACCATTACAGAAGATATCAGTTCACTTAGCTCCCCTAGAGTTCGCTCATCTGGATCTGAAGATGGACAAAGTGATGGTTAATTTTGTCAGCTTGACTGGTCCATGAGAAGTCCAGTATGTGGTAAACGTTATTTCTGAGTGGATATATGAGGGTGCATCCAGAAGAGATTAGCATTTGTATTGATGGACTGGGTAAAGCAGATGTCCCTCCCCGGTACGGGTGGGAATCAACCAGTTAATTGAGGGCCTGAACAAAACACAAAGTGGTGTTCTCTGCCTGACTGTTCACAGGGACACTGATCTCCTGCCTTCAGTGCTCCTGGTTCTCAGGCATCAGACTTCAACTAGAATCTACACCATGGCTGTCTGGCTGTCTGGCCTTCAAACTACACCACTGGCTTTCATGGGTTTTCAACTTGCGAATGCAGATCATGGGTCTTCTCAGTCTCCATAATTGCCTAAGGCAACCTTACATCATCAAACATTTAGGGCCATTTCTCTTAATCAGTTGATGTTTAAAATAAAACGGAAGTGAAGAAAGAATATGCATTGAAATATACAGTGATAAAGGGACAACTACAACTTACTACAACTTACAACTTACTCTTAAACTTTCTGGAAAAAATATGTCGTAATATATTTTTCTTAGGTTTTCTTAAGTTTGAAACTAGTTCAAAATTAAAAATTAGAAAAGAAAGAAAGGGAAAAAGGAAAGGAAGAAAGAAAGGCACACTCCAATTAGAATATTTTCATCCCCTTTTATTGAAGGGAATAAAACGTGTGCTGCAAAGGCAATGATACCTCAGAGCATGATGAGGTAGACGATGGGATTGACAGGACAAGATATGAGGCTGGCCAGGGGTCCCATCGTTGTGGGAAGATGAAAATACCACAAAGATAGAAGGGGAGGGCAAACATTCCCAACACTCAGTGCAAGCATTTCCACTGGCAGAGAATTTGGCCTTGGCCATGCATCATAAAAACAGGATCCCCTATCATCTCAGGTTTACAAATCCATCTAAAACTAACATATAGTCTCAGATTTGGACATCCTTCCCTTTGACCCAAGATTCATGCCATCAGAACATCTGAATTAATCCTTTAGCACCTTATACTGGAGAGAGAAAGAGGCTGACTTCTTGAAACATCACATAGGTATAGCTAAACAAGTGCCAGCCCTGTCCTAAAAGGGCTGATTTTTCCCCCTGATTTTTCATACTGCTCTCACCCAGCATGTGCTCTGGAAAACTTCTTAATATCCTATACAATGATTGTATAGAATCCAATCCTTCACAGGATTGGGGCACCAGCCTAGAAGATTTACGGAGTCAAAAGTTGCTACATAGACAAAATTATTTCATTAAAAATAACATGGGAAATTGGCACAGCATTGTAAATCAACTAAACTCTAATAAAAACGTTTTTAAAATAACATGAGGAACACCATTAAGTCAAGAAACTTCAAAACAACCACTAGAAGCACAAAAAGTGGTACCTCTCCATCCCATATCACAATCAGCAGCACCAAAATCATGGTCCAGGAAGATGCTTACTTAATGTCCTTGGCAAACTGTAAATCTCTATGGCATTCCTCAAGATGTTCCAATTTTCAAATACAATGAGATATTTGACCAATTAGGTCACAGAAATCTCCATGTGGGATCATGGGATCATATGGTAGTTCTTTTTTTAAGTATAGCTCATTTACAATTTTGTACCAATTTTTGCTGTACATCAAAGTGACCCAGTCATGCATATACATACATTCTTTTTCTCACATAAACTTCCATCATGTTCTATTCCAAAAGATTGGATATAGTTCCCTATGATTACAATAGGACCTTATTGCTTATCCTTTCTAAATGTAATAGTTAAAATCTACTAACTCCCTTCCCCCTCCCCCTTGGCAACCACAAGTCTGTTCTCTATGTCTCTGAGTCTATTTCTGCCTTGTAAATAAATTCATTCATGCCATTAGATTACACACATAAGTGATATCACATAGTATTTGCCTTTTTCTTCCTGACTTACTTCACTTAGTATGAGAATCTCTAGTTGCATCTGTGTTGCTGCAAATGACATCATTTCATCCTTTTTTATTGTTGAGTAGTATTCTATTGAATATATGTACCACATCTTCTTAAATCCATTCATCTATTTATGGATATTTAGGTTGTTCCATGTCTTGGCTATTGTGAATAGTGCTGCAATGAGCATAGGGGTGCATGTAACTTTTTGAATAATAGTTTTTTTTTCCAAATATATGCCTAGGAGTGGGGTCATGGGATCATATAGAAGTTCTACATTGAGTTTTCTGGGAAACCTCCATATTGTTTTCTATGATGGTTATATAAGTTTACATTCCCACCAACGGTGAAGAAGGGTTCCCTTTTCTCCACACCCTTTCCAGCATTTGTTATATATTGACTTATTAATGATGGCCATTCTGACTGGTATGAAATGCTATCTCATTGTAGATTTGATTTGCATTTCTCTAATAATTAGTGATGCTGAGTAATTTTTATGTGCCTACTAGCCACCTGTATGTCTTCTTTGGATACATGTCTATTTAGGTCTTCTGCTCATTTTTTGATTGGGTTGTTTGTTCTTTTATTGTTGAGTTGTATGAGCTATTTGTACATTTTGGAGACAAGGCCCTTGTCTATTGCATCATTTGCAGAGGTTTTCTCCCATTCTGTGGATTGTCTTTTTTTTTAATGTGTCCTTTGCTATGAGGAAGCTTTTGAGTTTAATTAGGTCCCATTGGTTTATTTTTGTTTTTACTGTCATTATAGGAGGTGGATCAAACAAGATGTTGCTGAAATTTATGTCAAGGAGAATTCTGCCTATGTTTTGCTCTAGGAATTTTACAGTATCCAGCCTTACATTTAATCAAATTTGAGTTTATTTTTCTGTATTTTGTTCTAATTCCATTTTTTTTACATGTAGCTATCCAGTTTTCCCAGCACTGCTTATTGAAAAGACTATCTTTCTTTCATTATATGCTCCTGCCTCCTCTGTCATAGATTAGTTGACCACAGGTGCTTGGGTTTTTTTTTCTCTGGGCTTTTTATCTTGTTACATTGATCCCTGTTTCCATTTTTGTGCCAGTACCATACTATTTTGATGACTGTAGCTTTGTAGTAGTCTACAGGCAGGAAGTCTGATTCCTCTAGTTCCATTTTTCTTTTTAAATATTGCTTTGGCAATTCAAGGTATTTTGTGTTTCCATACCAATTTTAAAATATTTTGTTTTAGTCCTGTGAAGAATGCCATTGGTATCTTGATAGGAATTAAGATTGCCTTGGGTAGTATAGTCATTTTGACAATATTGATTTTTCCAATCCAAGAGCATGGTATATCTTTCCATTTGTTTGTGTTATCTTTGATTTCTTTCATCAGCATCTTACAGTTTTGTCTCTTTACGTAGGCTTATTCCTAGGTATTTTACTCTTTTAGATGTGATGGTAAATGGGATGGTTTCCTTAATTTCTCTGATCTTTCATCATTAGTATATAGAAATGAATTGATTTCTGTGTATTAATTTTATATCCTGCAATTTTACCAAATTTATTGATGACCTCTAACAGTTTTCTGGTAGCATCTTAGGATTTTCTAAAAATAGCAACATTTTTAATTCTTCTCTTCCAATTTGGATTCCTTTGATTTCTTTTTCTTCTCTGATTGCCATGACTAGGACTTTCAAAACTATATTGAATAACAGCTGTGAAAGTGGACATGCTTGTCTTATTCCTGATCTAAGCAGGAATTCTTTCAGATTTTTACCATTGAGAATGTTGTCAGCTGTGGGTCTGTCATATATTATGTTGAGGTAGGTTCCGTATGCCCACATTCTGGAGGGTTTTTTTTTTTTTTTCATAAAATAATGTTGGATTTTGTCAAAAGCTTTTTCTATATCTATTGAGATGATCATATGGTTTTTATTCTTCAGATTGCAGATGTGGTATACCACACTGATTGATTTGTGGAAACTGAAGAATCCTTGCATCCCTGGGATAAATCTCACTTGATCATTGTGTATGATCCTTTTGATATATAGTTTGATTCTGTTTGCTAATATTTCATTGAGGATTTTTGCATCTATGATCATCAGTGATATTAGCCTGTAATTTTATTTTTTGTGGCATTTTTGTTTGGTTTTGGTATAGGGGTGATGGTGGCCTCATGGAATGAGCTTGGGAGTGTTCCTTCCTCTGCAATTTTTTGGAAGATTTTTAGAAGAACAGATGTTAACTCTTCTCTGACTGTTTGATAGAATTTGCCTGTGAAGCCATCATAGATCAGTGGTACTCAGTGTGAGGTCCCCAGTCCAGCAACATCATCATCATCTGGGAACATGCTGGAAATGAAAATATTCATGCCCTACCCAGACCTACTAAACCAGACACTCTATGTTTTAATAAGCCCTCCAGGCATTCTCACATGAACCCAAGTTTGAAGATCAAACTTGCTACTAAATAAAATGCTTAGATTAGAAAAACACTTTTAAAAATCACAATATGAGAGGCACCCTTTAGCAAAGTCATACAAAGTGTTACAGAAACATAAAACCAGGCAAGTACCCTTTCAAACCGACAACTTTTTTAGGTGATGGGAATGTTATAAGACTAGATTGCAGTGAAGCTTCCACAAGTCTATAATTTTAATGAAAATCATTGAATGTATGATTAGTATGGGTGAATTTCATGGTATGTAAATAACACTTCAACAAAGTTGCCTTTTAAAAATAAAAATTGTCAATTATGTGTAAAACTAGCTAACTTCTCATTATATTTTAAATAACACAGAAATATAAGGAGTTGAAGATGAAGCCTGGTAAAGATGGCAGATTGAACACAATCATGGTCTTTTTCTTTTTGGCCACACCCCCAGCATATGGAAGATCCTGAGTCAGCGATCAAATCGGAGCCTCAGCCATCACCTACACTACAGCTGTGGGAATGTGGGATCCTAAACCCACTGTCCCAGACTGGGGATCCAACCAGTGCCTCAGCAGCAACCCAAGCTTCTGCAGAGACAATGCCAGATCCTTAATCCATGGTGCCACAGTGGGAACTCCTTTTTCTTTTTTTAAAATGCTGTTAAACCCCGAAGTTTGGGGAGAACAGGAAAGGAGGCAAGATCAGCAAAGAAGGCAATGACATATAGGTGAGCAGTAACTGACTCAAGGTGGCTGAATTCAATGCTGACAGCAGGCAAAGCTGAAAATCAATCTACACATCTATGCTTCAGAATCCTCAAAAGGCCCAATAATTGGTAGCACTATATACTTCTGAAACTGGAGAAGTGGGGGGAGGGGGTCAGGGACTAAAGAGAGATTCAATGAAAGTTATTTAAAATGCACTGAGATCCCCAAACTCTTTTCTTACTCTATACCATTAGGTGATTGCCCTCCAATTTCCTAGAAGACAACTGGAGGTTTATTCTCTGGAGAAGGTGAAAAAGAGGATTTCTGGATTAGAGAATGTCAGGTACAGTTAAACATAAGAGCATTATAGCAAAAGCCTGGTAATGAAGTGAATACATGCATACTGAATGCTGAGATTCCTAACCCTCTTCCCTTACATGCACCTGGAATATTAGTCAACCTTTTATTCTCAAAACAGGAGATTAAAGATTCTTACTCTAGAACTGACCAGACTAAATTTCCAAGACAGAAAAAAAGGAAATTTCTCCAAATGATCCATCTATCTTAGTCTATCTCTAGGGATAAAACAAATGACAAAACAACAAAAAACTAGATTATGGTAATAATTGCACAACTCTAAAATTCACAAATAGGTGAATACAGGGAAAAGTAGTAACATTTGAAAGAAAAGCGGCAAAGAAGATATACAAGTTTCCTAAATGAAATATAAAATAGATCTGAAAGAAAGAAGCAGGAAAAAAAATGGCTTTGGACTTCAATAGACAATGCTGAAAGCTAGATGACAAAAGTGCAATGTTTTCCAAATTTTGGTAGAAAATCATTTGTAACCTAGATTTCCATACTCGGCAAGGATCAACCAAAGTTGAGAGCAGAATAGAAATGCTCTATTTTGAGACCTGAAGGTATTAAATATTTACTCTCCATTTAATTTCTTAAGGCTACTGGAAGACAGGATGCATCAAAATGCAAAAGCAAACTAAAAATGAGAAAAGTATTGCACAGGGAAAATAGAAATCCAACACAAAAATTCAAAATTACCAAGACAATGGGAAAGGTAGATCCCAGAATGACAGTTGCTAGTTACAAGAATTTTAGTCCTTTTTGATTTTAATCTAATAGTTAGGTGAAAGGTAATAACTTTTAGGTGAATATTCTTAATTAACACTTTCCCTGGAAGTTATTGTTATTGCTATTTTACATATGGAAAATAATGTCATGGTACCACAATGAAAACCATATCCCCCATTTCAAACCAGTAAAGGACTAGCCACAGGGACAATGTTCTAAATTGGGGGAGAAAACGTCCTTGACAGCCTGAGGGCTTTTAATTGTAGACACCAAACCAGTGCAGGTTTTTACCAAGCAGGTGTTCTCCTCTCTGCCATATGGCAGGAGCCCCAGGGCGCCTCCTCCTCACTAATGAACAACAGACCTAAGGCTTTACCGCAGTCTCCTTTATAAGACCTCTCTGACATCTTTTTTCTCAGTTCCCTGCCACAGTGCAAAGCATCCTGGATAGGGACTTAGAAAACCCTATTTCTAATCTGGTTCTCCTCAACAGCAGTTATATGAGTCTTCAGGAAAATCTATTTTCCTACCTGTGATGTGGGGATGATAATGTCTTCACAAGGGAATGATGAGGACCAATTAGGTTAACATATATAAAGCACAGTGCCTGGCACATATTACCTACTCAATAAATAATATAGCTGCCACTCCTTCTATGAAAACATAGAGACATTTGAGCCACAAAGCACAGCTCAGGTTTGCTTAGTCCCCTTCTTCAATAACTTGTAGTTCAACAATGGGGAGAAACTCCCAAAGATCTTGACATTTGCAACTTCTCCCATCTTTTAATTATATCTCTTTCATTTGATAAAAGAATGGCTAAGAGGAGAGCAATGAAGACGGGGAATCAGATACCTGATGCCATTCAACCCTTCTTGATCTCAGTTCTATTATCTACAAAACAAAGATAATAAACTACCTCATTAAATTCCAGTGAAGATCAAAAGAGTGAATAATAAAGGACCAGGAATGCCACAAGGCACTGGCTATGTGAACATTTTGTATAACTGATAAAGTGTATAAATGACTCAGAGGAAACAATCCCCATTTCTGGAAGCATGCTTCAAAGTATTTGGATGGTAACCCAGTATTGTGCTAGAATGTACAGCTCCCCCACTTAAAATTCTTCAATAGCTCCTCATTACCTTTAAATAAATAAAATTAAAATTCCTACGCAACCTGACCTGCTTACGCTCCTCCTCCTCATCCACCTCTAGTATCTTCACACTTCATATTCCAATCATTAAAAACCACTTGCCGTTCTCTGTGCTAGCATACCTCATAAACCTCCTTGCACTGGCATATGCTAATTACTCTCTGCCTGGAATGCTCTCGTGTCTCCTTAATTCTTACCCTAGATAACTCATTCAGCTCAGACTCCACCATCAAGAAGCTTTCTTTGGAGTTCATTTCACAGCAGAAATGAATCCGACTAGGAACCATGAGGTTGCAGGTTCGATCCCTGGTCTCACTCAGTGGGTTAAGGATCTGATGTTGCCACGAGCTGTGGTGTATGTAGCAGATGTAGCTCAGATCCGGCATTTCTGCGGCCCTGGCATAGGCCGGTGGCTATAGCTCTGATTAGACCCCTAGCCTGGGGACCTCCACAGGCCAAGGGTGCAGCCCTGAAAAGATTAAAACAAACAAACAAAAAAAGCTTTCTTTATACAACCAACCTTTCATTAGGTAAATAGTTACTTGTCAAATGCTATAGATCCAGCAATTGACAAGTCAGACATAGCCCCTGGCCTCATGAAGTCTGAGCATGCTGCAGTGTAACTGTGCCTTCATGGCATTCTCAACTGGGAAATTCTTAGGTGTTGGGACAATGTCTGATTTATCACTATACTGACACTTCTACACACAGGACCTGGCATTGATTAGGCGCTTTGCAATATTTAGTGAATCAATATAATTACCACCTTTGTACAAGAGACAATAATGGGTAAAAAAAACTAGCAGTATTCTTTCATGCATATCATAGCTTACTATTTATAAAACTTTCAAAACACATCACTACTCCAACTGCTCTAGAAAACAGGATTCATGAGTTAAGAAAGCAGAGGAATCCTTGAGGTCACAATTTTCATTTCCAGCCAGTTCATCAACGATTTGTATATACATCCCTTCAAGGAACAGGACATTCGCTACAACTTTAGAGGACAAAATGAAAGACCTTAAATGAATAGAATCCGCTCCCTCCAACAAGTAGTCCTATTCCTGGTTTTGTAGACCTTACCAATCCAAAAGAAGGAGTTCTCTTCTAAATTCAGCTATTTGAAGACATGTCTAGGTAAGGCAAAGTGCACCATCCTCATTTTATTGATGAAAAAAACTGAAGCTCAAAAAAGGCAAATTGGCTTTCCTAAGGTGCAAAGCTACAAATGAAAAACTGAGCCTAACAGTCAATTCTTCTGGTTCCAAAGCTCAAGGTTTCTAAAGCATTAATAAATTAAACCCAGTAGGGATGCCCACTGTTTTTTAAGTGCAAGTCCTTTACTCAGAGGCCCAGGGTAGGAGTGACAAAGATGAGGGCCTCCCAGCCCAGGCTCTGTAGCCACCACGCTGACTTGATTGCTGAGCATCCTACCTGTCCTATCAGAACAGAGAAAATAAAGACTGTTATACTGGGAGTTCCCGCCATGGCACAGCGGAAATGAATCTGACTAGTATCCATGAGGATGCAGGTTCAATCCCTGGCCTCGCTCAGTGGGCTAAGGATCTGGCCTTGCTGTGAGTTGTGATGTAGGTCTCAGATGTGGCTCTGATCCTGCATTGCAGTGGTTGTGGTGTAGCTTGGCAGCTACAGCTTCAATTGGACCCCTAGCCTGAGAACCTCCATATGCCACAGGTATGGCCATAAAAAGACAAAAAAAAAAAAAAGAGAGAGAGAGACTTACCAAAGTGTTAGAATTATTACTAATCCTTAGCTGTTTTTTTTTCTTTTTTTTTTTTATTTTCCCACTGTACAGCAAGGGGGTCAGGTTATCCTTACATGTATATATTACAATTACAATCAGCATCATACACCACATTAACAAAAAAAAAAGTCAAAAATCATATGATCATCTCAATAGATGCAGAAGAAGCATTTGACAAAGTTCAACATCCATTCATGATCAAGACCCTTGCCAAACTGGGTATAGAGGGAACATTCCTGAATATAATCAAAGCCATTTATGATAAACCCACAGCAAATATAATACTCAATGGGGAAAAACTGAAAGCCTTCTCACTAAAATCTGGAACAAGACAGGGATGCCCACTCTCACCACTGCTCTTCAACATCGTTTTGGAAGTCCTAGCCACAGCAATTAGACAAACAAAAGAAATAAAAGGCATCCATATAGGAAGAGAAGAGAGAAAACTGTCACTGTATGCAGATGACATGATACTATACATAGAAAACCCTAAGGACTCAACCCCAAAACTACTTGAACTGATTCATAAATTCAGCAAAGTAGCAGGATATAAGATTAACATTCAGAAGTCAGTTGCATTTCTGTATACCAGCAATGAAACATTAGAAAAGGAATACAATAATCCTTAGCTGTTTTATCTCCAAAGGAAAAGAGACAAGGGACAATAAACAATTACAGGTAACCCTTTATTGAGAGCTAAGGAAGCCTATTCAGTTAAGCACTTGTAGGCTCAGAGAATAATAGTGTTACTGATACAAGAAGGCCCAACACCAGGCCAAGCGCATTATACACATTACCTCTTTTAAAACTCACTGCAGCTCTGAGAACTATTAGTACGTCTACTTTTATAGATTGGGAAAGTGAGGTTCAGATAAATTATTTTACCCAGTAATTACTGAACACATAGGTTATGAGGAGTTAAGAGTTGAATCCTGGTCCACTTCTAAACACGATGCTAAAACTGTATCGTATAATCAGCGGTATCATCATCAGGCCTCCACAGCCAAGGAGATTTCCTGCATTTTAGAAGAAAGAGAGGAGTTCTTGCTATGGCACAGTGGGTTAAGAATCTGACTGCAGCAGCTCAGGTGGCTGCAGAGGCGTGGGTTAAAGATCCAGCATTGCCACAGCTGTGGCATAAGTTGCAGCTATAGCTCAGATTCAACCCCTGGCCCAGGAACTTCCATATGCCATGGGTACAGCCATATTAAAAAATAAGAGAAAGAATTCATAGCTGATACCATCCTGAACCATCCGTAACAAATCATGACCAGCTTTTAGAAAGGATGCTTATACATCTAGGTCTATCCTCTATAGGGAGAGAAAGACTAACTTTTAGGAAAAGAGAGGCATGAATTATGTCAAGTCCAATCAAATAGGGTCTAGTTTCTAAGAATAGATCCAACTTCCCTCAATCAGATAATTACCATATTTCATTGATTCTGAAATATATATTTTTTTCACATTAACACCTCTGAAACAGAGCTGTGTACTATGATTCAAGGCATTTCATGGTTTAATTGGAAACTTTTTTCTTTAGTGACAAATAAAATAATGGCACACCTTATAATCAATGATAGTCCAGATGATAAAATATGAAACATGGATCCAGTGGAGGTCATAGCAAGAAAACAAATTTAAAAAGTATTGTGTTTGGTTTTATTCTTTAATTAATAAAGGTCTTAGAAGAAACCGACTTCACCATTCCACCACCAGAAGAATTAAGGAGGACAAATATTCTACCAAATCAACATATCCCTCACCTAGAACCAAAGCCAAAGAATGTCCAAGATCCCAATTCCATCACATAAGAAAGTACCAGGTACAGCTTCTTTGGTTCTATGACAAATCATGAATGTGTAAGCTGTGATAGCATGTCCTTAAAACAATCCCCGAAAAACCATCTGTACCTTGGATAAATCTATTCAGGATTTATTCACTTGTTTTTCATGTTCAAAAGTCAATCACCTTAGGCAGAGCAAAGTACGATACTATGACTTTACCTTATGTACTAGATATTCTCGTGTCAAACACATCTCCACTGTATAAGACAGGTAAGAACTGCTCTTTTTAAATGTGATTGATAATCTCTATATGTCAAAATCACATTCCATAGCACAGAATGAAAGAACAGAAAGTATTCTGAATCCTTTCATTTTACAAATAAAAGTTGGGAGTAAAAGAATCGGTACAAGGTTACATAAATCATTGGCAAAGTTGGGCTAAGACCCAGATTGTTGGGTTGGCTATCTAGTCTAGGTTTTACTTACCACATTAGCTACTAAATGGTACAGAAAATAAAGTGCTGAAAAACATAGAAAACTTGACAAAGGGATTGTGCTTGGGTTATCAATAAGAAAGTGCTTAAGGGCCCAAGGTGAAAACATACTTTCATAGCATATCATTTCAGCTGCTTTGAGTACGTCACTTACTTCCTTGGAGCCTAATTACTTTGTCTGAGTCTGAAAAATGGGGGTGACACTCCTTTCCCTACCCCTTCTTTCTCATTCATGAGAAACGAATGAGATAATACATGCATAAGCATATACAAACTGAAGTAGTGTTAGCATAATTAGTAGTATGAAAAGAGGGGAAAGTAAGCTCTAGTCTTCAACTTCTAGAAAATTAAAAACCCCTCACATGTGTGTGGACATGCACGTACACCCTCCACAAACACACACATATGTATACACATATTTGCACAAATTTATACACAGAGAAGTAACTATATGCATACACAGCTATACATTCTATACAGATACACTGTGTTGTTCATTTCTACCTGCACAGATGAATATATACACAATTATCCAAATGTGTATATCTAAACTCATATTCACACATAAACACTTGAATGGACTTTTAATTTTAGTTCCAAACACATGCAGATACACAGAGCTATGCTGCTGTATAGATAAATGGCCCTTGTACACGTCTACACATATACATGAAAACAGACTCTGCCAAAGACTTTGCTGCTAAGGCTTTCAAAGCCAGCTTCTAATCCGATGTCTCCACAACAACCTCTTTAAAACACAAGCCATAATCTCCTGACTGGAAAACTTTCCTATCCAGCACCTGTCAACCCTTAGAATGAGGTAGTCCTTCCAAAGAAGAAGTGAAACAGACCCAGAGGTGCCAGATACTAGGGTGGAAATATGTTAGGGACATGCATGACCCTCTCCGCTGTGCAGCACGAGCAAACCTGCAGTCTGTCATCCTCACCATCTGTGCCCTTCACTATAAGCCAAATACATGCCGGGGAATGTATACTCCAAAAGAGCGAGTTCACCCTGGTTCTCACCTTCCCAACATGCTGCGCCCTTGGAAAGAGACAGTGTGAACACCGGAAAGAGCACTGGACTCAGAGTTAAGACCCATGCTTAAGAGACCACACATTTAGCCACATTGGAAAGGCATTTTAGGCTCTAAAGTCTGTAACCAAGGGAAACTGGAACTAGTATATACTAAGGATACTTCTTGCTCTAACATTCTAATATGCTATATAAAAGTCAAGTTTCCAGAAATGAAGGCTTTCATAAAACTTACTAGGTAAGAGAAATCTCTCTGCTTTGGAAGGAAGGAGGTGTTCTAAATAAAGTTACTAGAAGCAAGTGGTAAACCCAAAAGGTACTAGTCTAGAAATTAGGAGAGCTGGATTCTAATGACAGTTCTGCTAATAAAAACATGCTGAAAAACACAGTCCCTTATACACATAGGGAGAAAACATATCTAAAGAACACTCATTATTACCGGCTTGTTTTTCACTTGACCGATAAAAATTAGTTCTTTGAGGAAGAAATTCAGCTTGCCTACTTAAATGTGTTATCACATAACTTATTGATATTGAAAACAATGACTGTGTTGATTTACAACCTGTAAGGAACTTTCACATAAGTGAGCTCATTTATCCTCACTACAGCCGCTGGAGATAGGAATTATTATTCCCATTTTGATATTTAAAGAAATGAAGTGACTAAACATAGAACTACCATTTGATCCAGCAATCCCACTCCTGGGCATCTATCCAGAGAAAACCATGACTCGCAAAGACACATGTACTCCAATGTTCATTGCAGCACTATTTACAATAGCCAAAACATGGAAACAACCTAAATGTCCATCGACAGAGGAGGGGATTAAGAAGATGTGGTACATATACACAATGGAATATTACTCAGCCATTTAAAAGAATGAAATGCTGGCATTTTTAGCAACATGGATGGACCTAGAAACTATCATGTTAAGTGAAGCCAGCCATACAATGAGGCACCAACATCAAATGCTTTCACTGACGTGAGGAATCTGAAAAAAGGACAGACTGAAGTTCTTTGCAGAACAGATGCTGACTCACAGACATTGAAAAACTTATGGTCTCCGGAGGAGACAGATTGGGGGTTGGGGGGATGTGCTTGGGCTGTGGGATGGAAATCCTGCAAAATCAGATTGTTATGATCATTATACAACTACAGATATGATAAATTCATTTGAGTAATTTAAATAAATAAAAAAATAAATAAATAAGAAATGAAGTGACTGTTAGAACCTGGTGAGTATCAGAATCTAGATCTTCTAGCACAAAGTCTATGCCGTTTATACATAGTACTATGCTACTTTAAAAAACGTGCAGTTTCAGGGTAGAGACTCCACTTTGATGCTAAACCCCATCAGCCTGGCTCTCAAATTTCAAAACTCCATTTTAGTGAAAGTGCCATCTTCACTCTTTCCAACACATTCCTCCTTCATCCCACACCAATAGGCATGTGGAGCTTTCCCACTTAGACAAAAGCCCTTTTTGGATCCAGGATCAAGATGGCAGAGGAGGAGTTCCCGTCGTGGCTCAGTGGTTAACGAATCTGACTAGGAACCATGAGGTTGCAGATTCGATACCTGGCCTTGCTCAGTAGGTCAAGGATCTGGCGTTGCCATGAGCTGTGGTGTAGGTCAAAGACTCGGCTCAGATCCCATGTTGCTGTGGCTCTGGCGTAAGCCAGCAGCTACAGCTCTGATTAGACCCCTAGCCTGGGAACCTCCATATGCTGCAGGAGCGGCCCTAGAAAAGGCAAAAAGACAAAAAAAAACACAGATGACAGAGGAGTAGAACAGGGAGTTTATTTTCTCCCACAAATAACATCCCCCCCAAAAATCTATACAAAAATCTAGAATGATTCACATAGAACACCTACTGAATGCTGGCAGAAGACCTCAGACTTCAAAAATGGCAAAAAAAAAAAAAAGCCTCCATATAACTGGGAGAGCCAAAGGAAAAAAAAGAGAGAGAGAGAGAAGAGAAAAAAGGAATCAGGACCAGATCAGCACTCCTGAAAGGGAGCTGTGGGAAAGCAAAGGAATCCGCACACTGGGAGGCCCCCTGACTGACAGGGCAACCAGCTGGGACAGAGAGGGAGCTTCAAGGCCTCAGAAGAAAGCACAGCAGCTGGTCTGAGGAGGGCAAAGCATAAGAGAGAGCCACACAGACCACTGGTACTACTGCCCAGTGCACCACAGCCTGTGACACTCAGGCGGGGGCTGGGCACCAAGACTCAGGTTTCAGAGGTCATTTCTGGGGGGAAGACTAAGGATGGCTGTGTGGAAACAGTCTGAGGGGGCTAAGACAAGGGCTCCACAGCTAAGGGCATATGGGAGGAGGCCTGGGTTGACCAGAGAAACAAGGCATCACTGTTGGGGAGTGTGTGTGGTAGGGGGCAGGATGACCATAGGAACATCTCTGAGCACATGCAGACTCTCAGGTGGCAGGGTGACTCTTGCGCAGGCCACAGGGGTGGGTGCAAACCACTACAGCCATCTTGGACTCCAGATGGGTCTGGAGTCAGACCCACTGAGGGTCCCATGATCAAGCACAACCTGTGGCCCCATTCACCTCAGGGGTCACTAATGAGGAGGGCCCTGCAAACAAGCGTTGCCCACTGCCCTCCCTGAGAATGCACATGTCCTGCCGCCACCATTGCCAAGGACTTTGTGCACTGCCCCCACCTCCCTGTGGGTCCAAGCCATTGTCAAGGGCCCAGGAAAAAGGTGTCTCCTATAGGTGCCGCCCATTATCCCCACCACCCTGGGAGCATTAGCAGGCCGTACACCTTAACACCCTCTGTCAAGAGGATGGATAATGGCCTGCACACACTGAGGAAAGAGAGAGCAAGCATCAAAACCAAAAGCAGCCCTCACATTAAAAAAATAGTAAACCCTCGAAAACTATCCAGGAACTTGATCCCCTTGCTGTACAGTGGGAAAATAAAATTAAAAACAAAAACAAAAAACTACCCAGGGATACTCCCATGTATAAACAGCCCTCCAATACCACAGGAAATAATTGTTTTCCCTAAACTCACACAGTAAGAAAAATAAAAGCAAAATGAAGAAGCGCAGCAACAATTTCCAGTTCAAAGAACAGGAGAATTCCTCTGAAGGAGAAAACAATGTCATCTGCATAGAGTGACAAATTTACCTCTTCTCTTCCAATCTGGATACATTTTATTTATTTTGTTTGTCTGATTGCTATGGCTAGGACTTCCAATGCTATGCTGAATAAAAATGGTAAGAGTGGACATCTTTGTCTTGTTCCAGATTTTATCAGGAAGGCTTTCAGTTTCTCTCCATTGAGTATTATATTGGTTGTGCATTTGTCATAAATGGCTTTAATTATGTTAAGGTATGTTCCCTCTATGGCCATTTTGGTGAGAGTTTGTTTCATGAATGCATGTTGGATTTTGTCAAATGCTTTTTCTGCATCTATTGAGATGATCATGTGGTTTTTGGCTTTTCTTTTGTTAATGTGGTGTATGACGTTGATGGATTTATGTGTGTTGAACCATCCTTGTGATCTTGGGATGAATCCCACTTGGTTTTGATGTATGAACTTTTTTATATGTTGTTGGATTCAGTTGGCTAAAATTTTGTTGAGAATTTATGTATCTACATTCACCAAAGATATTGACCTATAATTTTGATAGTATCTTTGTCTGGTTGCTATTAGGGTAATGGTGGCTTCATAGAATGTCTTTGGGAGTGTTCCTTCTTCAAAATTTTCAAAAATTTTAAGAAGGATGGGTTTAAGTTCCTCTTCATATGCTTAGTAGAATTCAACTGTGAAGCCATCTGGTCCTGTACTTTTGTTTGTAGGGAGTGTTTTTGTTTGGTTGGTTGTTTTTTTAATTTTATTTATGTATTTTTCCACTGTATAGCACAGGGACCAAGTTACACATACATGTATACATAATTTTTCCTCCCATTGTCATGTTGTGACGTAAGTATCTAGACATAGTTCTAGGTGCTACACAGCAGGATCTCATTGTTAATCCATTCCAAGAGCAATAGCTTGCATCCGTTAACCCCAAGCTCCTGATCCCTCCCACTCACTCTCCCTCCCCCCAGGCAACCACAAGTCTATTCTCCAAGTCCATGTAGGGAGCGTTTTTATTTTACATTCAATTTCATTTCTGGTGATCAGTCTGTTCAACTGATCTGTCTCTTCTTGATTCAGTTTTGGTGGGCTGTAAGTCTCTAGAAAGTTGTCCTTCACCATTGGTGGGAACGTAAATTTGTGCAACCACTATGGAAAACAGTATGGAGGTACCTCAGAAAACTAAATATAGAACTAGCATACAACCTAGCAATCCCACTCTTGGGTATATATCTGCACAAAACTTTCATTGAAAAAGATACATGCAACCCTATGTTCATTGAAGCACTATTCACAATAGCCAAGACATGGAAACAACCTAAATGTCCATCAACAAATGAATGGATTAAGAAGATGTAGTACACAGACACAATAGAATACTACTCAGCCATTAAAAAGAATAAAATAATGCCAACTGCAGCAAAGAAACAAAGTTATGGACTTGGAGAGCAGACTTGTGGTTGACAAGGGGGAGGTGGAGGGAGTGAGATGGACTGAGAGTGTGGGGTCAGTAGATGCAAACTGTTGCATCTGGAGTGGATAAGCAATGCTATCCTGATGTATAGCACAGGGAACTATATCTAGTCACCTGTGATGAAACATCATAGAGGATAATGTAGGAAAAGAAAAAAAATATATATATAGCAGCAGAAATTGATGGAACATTGTAAATCAACTGTAATAGATAAAATAAAAGTCTTAAAAAAGAAAGAAAGAAAACAATGAAACAGACCTCTGCACTCTAACAGACAAAGAGTTCTAAAAAGGAGGTAATAAAAATACTGAAGGAATTAGGAATGGATATCAAGAGTAACACAGTTTACTTTTAAAGGGAACCATAAAGCAGGAGGAGGCCAAGAAAACTTAGAAAATTCATTTGCAGGAATGAAAGCTGAGCTAAAGGCATTGGCCAGGAGAATGAATAATGCAGAGGATAAGTAAATGACTTGGAAGATAGAATTATGAAAATCACCCAATCAGAACAGCAGTCAGAAAGCCAGATGAAAAAAAAAAAAAAAAGCAATATAAGAGGTCTATGGGATAATATAAAGATGGCCAATCTATGCATAACAGGGATACCAGAGGAGAAGAAAAAGAAAGTGGAGGGGTGAAAATACATTTGAAGAAATTATGGCTGAACGTTTCCAAACTCTAAAGCAGGAAACAGATATCTAGATAGAGGAAGCACAAAGGGTGGTGCTTCAGAACAAGTTGAACCCAAACAGACCTACCCAAAGGCAAATGGCAAATAAAAATGGCAAAAGTTAAAGACAAGGAGAGGATTCTAAAGGCACCAAGAGAAAAATAAAGAGTTAACTGTAAGGGAACCCCCATAATTCTAACAGCAGATTTCTCTACAGAAACACCACAGGCCAGAAGGGCTGGCAAGATATGCTCAATTTTCTAAAAGGGAAAAATCTGCAACCTAGAATACTCTACCCAGAAAGATTATCATTTAGAATAGAAGGAGAAATAAAGCATTTCTCAAACAAAAACTAAAAGAATACAGTAATATTCTATCCTAAATAAGCTTATGCTAAAAGAAATTTTGAAAGGTCTCCTCTAAATAGGAAATTAAGAAGACATAGGATGGAGGAAATCACAATTGGAAAGTAATCACTTAAATAAGCCAGTATACAGATTTTTTAAAATGACTACTGTGAAAGTGACAATAAACACAAGGGACACAAAAAGGATAAACATGAATATGTAAAAAAGGATATCAAAACCATAAGATGTGCAGAAAGAGAATAAGAAAACTTAGACTTCTTTTTTAAAGAATGTGTTTGAGCCTATATGAATATCATCAGATAAAGGAAGGGGTTAACATACTTGAAAGACCGAGCAACCACAAATCAAAAATGCACCATGCATTCACAAAAACCAAAAAGAAGAGGACACGAGCATAAAAGGAAATCATCCAACCAAAAAAAGAAAAAGAAAGGAACAAAGGAGAAACATAAAATTTACTGGAAAACAAGATTTAAAAGTGCAATAAATACATATTTATCAATAATTACCTTAAATGTCAATGGACCAGATGCTCCAATCAAAAGACATAAAGTGGCAGACTGAATAAAAAACAAGAGGCTACAATATGCTGCCTATAAGAGACCCGCTTTAGGGCAAAGGACACACATAGATTGAAAATGAGGGAATGGAAAAGATACTTCATGCAAATGGAAGTGACAACAAAGCAAGACTTGCAATGCTCGTATCGGATACAAGAGACTTTAAAACCAAGGCGATAAAGAGGGTACTATTTAATGATAAAATGATCAATTCAAGAAGAAGATATAGGAGTTCCCATCATGGCTCAGTGGAAACGAATATGACCAGTATCCATGAGAACACAGGTTCGATCCCTGACCTTGTTCAGTGGGTTAAGGATCCAGCATTGCCATGAGCTTTGGTGTAGGTTATAGGCACAGCTTGAATTGGCATGGTCGTGGGTGTGGTGTAGGCCAGTGGCTACAGTTCCAATTCAACCTCTAGCTGGGGAACCTTCATATGCTGTGGTTGCAGCCCTAGAAAGACCAAAAAAAAAAAAAAAAGAAGAAGAGGATATACGCTCATCAACATAGATGCCCCTAATATAGGAGTACCAAAATCCATACAACAAATACTAGCAGACATAAAGGGAGAAATCTGTGAGAATACAATAATAGTAGGAGACTTTAACACCCCATTACCATCAATGGACAGATCTTCTAGACAGAAAATCAATAAGATAATACAGACCCTAAATGACACAACAGAAAGTTAGACTTACTATTTTCAGGATATTACATTCAAAAACCCCCCAGAATATACATTCTTTCCAAGTGCACATAGAACATTCTCTAGGATTGACCACATATGAGGGCACAAAACTAAGTTCAACAAATTTAAGATTATAGAAATTATTTCAAGCATCTTCTCTGATAACAATGGCTTGAAAATAGAAATCAGTCACAGGAAAAGAAACAAGAAAGAATCCAACTACATGGAGACTAAACAATATGCTACTAAAAAGTCAATGGGTCAACAAGGAAATCAAAAAGGAAATTAACAAGGAAATCAAAAAATTAAAAATACCTGAGACAAATGACAATGAAAACACAATCATACAAAATCTATGGGATGATGCAAAAGCAGTTCTTAGAGGGAAGTGCATAGTGATATAGGCCTTCCTCAAAAACAAAACAAAAAAATCTAAAAAACAACCTAATCTACCACCTAAAAGAATTAGAAAAAAAAGACCAAACAAAACATAAGTCAGCAGAAGGAAGGAAATCATAAAAATCAGAGAGCAAATAAATACAATAGAGATTTTAAAAACAGTAGAAAAAAAATCAATAAAACCAAGGGCTGGTTCTTTGAAAGGGTAAACAAAATTGATAAACCTCTGGCTAGAGATAGAGCTTAAATAAACACAATAAGAAATGAAAAAGGAGAAATCTTAACAGATACTGCAGAAATACAAAAACCATAAGAGAATACTATAAACAATTACATGCCAACAAATTGGACAGCCTAAAAGAAGTAGACAATTTTCTAGAAACATTCAACCCACAAAAGTTGAATCAAGAGATAATTTGAACAGACAAATCACTAGAAATGAAATTGAGTATGTCATTAAAAAAAAAAAAAAACCTCCCTACAAACAAAAGTCCAGGATCAGATGGTCTCACAGGCAAATTCTACCAAACATACAAAGAAGAACTTATACCAATCCTTCCCAAACTGTTCCAGAACACTAAAAAAAAAAAAAAAAAAAAAAACACTCCCAAAGACATTCAAGGAAGCCACCATCACCCTAATACCCAAACCAGACAAAGATACTACCAACAAAGAAAATTATAGGCCAAAATCTTTGATGAAAATAGATGTAAAGTTCTCAAAAAATTTTAATCAACTGAATCCAACAACACATCAAAAAGATCATATGCCATGACTAACTGGGATGCATTCCAAATTCACAAGGATAGTTAAACATATGCAAATCAATCCATGTCATATACCACATTAACAAAAGCCAAAACCATATGATTGACTTAATTGATACAGAAAAAGCATTTGACAAAATCTGACATCAATTCATGATTTAAAAAAAAAACCTCTTACCAAAGTGGGTATAGAGGGTATTCTAGAGGGAACATATCTCAACATAATAGAAAGCTATTTATGACAAACCCACAGCCAGTAAAATCCTCAGCTGAGAAAAGTTGAAAGACTTCCTGCTAAAATCTGGAACAAGGCAAGGAGGCCCACTCTTGCCACTTTTCCTCAAAATAGAATAGGAAGTTCTGGCCTCAGCAATCAGACAAAGAAAAGAAAAAAAAAGTATCCAAATTGGAAAGAAAGAGGTAGGATTGTCACTATATGCAGAGACATGAAAGTATATGTAGAAAACCCTTAAGACGCCACACAAAATCTACTCAATCTAATAAAAGAATTGAACAAAGTAGCTAGTTATAAGATATACATTAAGAAATTGGCTGTATATCTATATACTAACAATATTAGAAATATTAGAAAAGGAATATAAAAAACAATACCTTTTAAAACTGCACTCCCCAAAATAAAATACTTAGAACTAACCCTTACTAAGTAGGTGAAAGATTTACATGCTGAGAAGTATAAAACATTAGTAAAGAAAATTAAAGAGATTTCAAAGGAATGAAAGCTATCTCATGCTCTTGGATTTGAAAAATTAATACTGTATATATGGCCATACTGCCCAAAGCTATCTACAGATTTAATGTGATCCCTATCAAATTACCCATGACATTTTTCACAGAATGAAAACAAATAATCCAAAAATTTGTGTGGAACCATAAAAGACCCAGAATCACCAATGCAATGCTGAGGAAACAAAACAGGAGGGATAACTCTCCCAGACTTCAGACAATATTACAAAGCTGCAGTAATCAAAACAATGTGGTACTAGTATGAAATAAGACATAGAGATCAATGGAACAAAATAGAGAGCCCAGAAATAAACCTAGTCAACTATGGTTAATTAACCTTTGGCAAAGGAGGTAAGAATGTAAAATGGGAAAACGAGAATCTCTTCAGCAAGTCATACTGGGAAAACTGGACTGCTGCATGTGAATCAATGAAACTAGAACACACCCTCCACTGTGCACAAAAATAAACTCAAAATGGCTTAAAGACTTAAACATAAGATACCATAAAACTCCTACAAGAGAATATAGGTGAACCATTCTCTAACACAACCATGTAAATGTTTTCTTAGGTCAGTCTCCCAAGGCGATAGAAATAAAAGCAAAAATAAACCAATGGGTCCTAATCAAACTGACAAGCTTTTGCAGAGCAAAGGAAACCATTTTTTAAAAAATGAAAAGACAGCCTATAGAATGGGAGAAAATAGTTGCAAATGATGCAGTCCACAAGGGCTTCATCTCCAAAATATACAAACGACCCATACAACTCAACAACAAAAACAAAAAAACAACCTAATCAAAAAAGGGGCAGAAGACCTAAATAGCCATTTCTTAAAAGAAGACATACAGATGGCCAATAGGCACATGAAAAGATGCTCAGCATCACTAATTATTAGAAAAGTGCAAATCAAAACTGCAATGAGGTACCACTTCACACCTGTCAGTATGGTCATCATTAACGTCTGCAAATAACAAATGCTAAGAAGGTGCGGAGAAAAGGGAACCCTCTCGCACTGTTGGTGGGAATGTAAATTGGTACAATCACTATGAAAAACAGTACAGACATTCCTCAGAAAACTAAAAATAGTATTACCATATGATCCAGCAATTCCTTTCATGGACATATATCGACAAAATCTGATTCAAAAAGATGCATGCACCCCTATGTTCAATGCATCACTATTGGCAACAGCCAAGACATAGAAATAACCTAAATAGCCACTGTCACACAAATGGATTAAGAAGATTTGGTACCTATACACAATGGAATACTACAAAGCCATTAAAAAGAACAAAATAATGCCGTTAGCAGCAACATGGATGCAACTAGAGATTATCACACAAGTGTTGCAAGTCAAAAATCTGGAAGATACCGTATGATTTCACTTACATGTGGAATCTAAAATATGGGACAAGAACTTCTCTACAAAAGAGAAACAGACTCACAGAATGGAAAACATACTTAACGATTGCCAAGAGGGAGTGGGGGAGAGAATGGCATGTCTGGGAGTCTGGGGTTAGTAGATGAAAACCATTATATTTAGAATGGAAACTCTAAGTCCTACTGTATAGCACAAGGAACTATATCCAGTATCCTGGGATAGACCATGATGGAAAATAATATTTTTAAAAAACAATGTGATTATATATGTACGTGTGTATGACTGAGTCACTTTGCTGTACAGCACAAATTGGTACAACATTGTAAGTCAACTATAATTTAAAAACCAACAAACTTATTTTTCCTAGACTGCCCTGGACACAATCATACCTGTAAAGCTCATGTACTTCTGGCTGTTGGAGGTCTTCTTCGAGTTATAAAATTCCAGTACATCCAGAACAGCCTGCGGGTTTTTCTTCTGCTCCGACTTGGTGATGTTTGACGTCTGAAGCAAGCGGGCCCACTGCTCTGGCATCCCCTACACGAGAGACATGAGGCTGTGAGGCACAGTCACAGGGCGCCCTGAAGGAAAACCAGAGCTGACTCTGATGAATGGTAACAGTTAGAGGTGAGTTCAGCCATTCCTTCTCTGTCGGTCCTCAGAGCTCCACAGTGACCTCTCTTACAATACCTATCTTACCTTATCAGTCATTTCTTGAGAGGTTTGCTCCTTCACCAGGCTATTCCTCCTCCAGAGCAAGAACCTTGTCTGATTTGTCTCTGGATCATCAGTGCCCAGCACAGAGCCCACTGCCAAGGGGCCACTTAACTGAGGTCTACTTAAGGGATGGAGATTCAAAGGCTTCCCTGGTACAACTCTGGAGGGGAGGAAAGAATATAAGAAGATACTGGAGTTCCCATCATGGTGCAGTGGTTAACGAATCCAACTAGGAACCATGAGGTTGAAGGTTCGATTCCTGGCCTTGCTCAGTGGGTTAAGGATCTGGCATTGCCATGAGTTGTGGTGTAGGTCGCAGATGCGGCTCGGATCCCACATTGCTGTGGCTCTGGTGTAGGCTGGCAGCTACAGCTCCAATTTGACCCCTAGCCTGGGAACCTCCATATGCTGCAGGAGCAGCCCAAGAAATGGCAAAAAGACCAAAAAAAAAAAAAAAAGAATATAAGAAGATTGTAATGAGGGTCTCAGGCAAACACAAAGGCATCAGCTGAAAAGGACTCAATCTATCAGTGCATAGCCAGAACTCTGAAAGATGAAAGGTCTTTGTATGACCCAGGACTTACTGTAAACTCGCCTGTGACAGCATCAAAACCAACGTGAACTGTGTGCTCAGAATCTAAAGGAATAGCTATCTCTGACTGTTCCTTCTCTCTGTGTCTAATTTTTGCAAAAGAAAGAGGGAAAAGGAAATACAAGCAAGGACATTATTATGTTTTTAGACTTATTCAGTTCTTTGTTGAGCTCTAAGCTCATTTAGAGGCCAAGGACTTCTACCTCACCTGTGTATCACCAGAAGCAAGGCGAGAGGCATATAAAACAGATTTTTCCCCACTGCTCTCAGAATCCAATGCCAGACCTAGATTGGAATAGATGCTCAAGGTGTGATTAAAGGCTTAACTTCTCATTGAACTGTAGTAGGAGAGGAGCAGAAAGAACGTTCATTAGATTTAAGAGTGCTGGTTCTAACACTAAGTTAGTTGATCCAGAGCAAGTCACTTCCTTTTTCTGACCCCTGGTTTCTTTCTTTGCAAAATAAGCCTCAAGTAGATGATCTGTAAAGACCCTTCCAGCCCTAGACAGCCTACATTCTATAAGCTTCTATATGCTGCATCCCACCATTTTGATCCTTGATTATGGGCCATTTTAAGGTTCTCCAAATTACCGAATTTTAGACTTGGCAGTTACTTAATAATACGAATTGCTAATATTATATCAAGTGCTGACTAGACAATGATTCAAATTCTTTACATGCATTCATTTGCTTTAGGCTCACAGCAACCCTACCAGTTAGGAACAATCATCTTTATTTTGCAGGTAGAGAAAATGAACCACAGATATTAAGTTACATGCCCAAAACCACATGATTAGTAATTGGCAGCAGCCAGCCCCAAACCCAGGCAGTCTGGCCCAGAGGCTGAACTCTAAACCACTATACTATGCTGCCTCCTTAGGCTAGGACCTAAAAGAATCATGAAGTCCAAATACTTAGAGTCATCCCTCTTGCATCAAGGATCTTGCCTAAAGTAGATGTCCACCAAGGTTCTGATGACCTGGCAGGAAAATCCTCAGTATTTAGGGAGCTGTAGTGCTGAAGTACCCTTGTTAGGGACTGACTTGTGTCCTCTCAGATTCGTACGCCCTAACTCCTAGTACCTTAGAATGTGATCTTATTTGGAAATAAGGACACTGCAGATGTAATTAAGTTATTCTAGGTCATACTGGAGTAGGGTGGGCCCCTAATCCAATAAGACTGGTGTCCATGTTAAAAAAAAAATTTGTAGACATATGCACACAAGAAGAACACAATATGAGAGACAGAGATCAGAGAGATGCTTCCTCATACTAAGAATCACCAAAGATAGCCTACGAATCACCAGAAGCAAGGAGAGGGGCATGTAACAGATTTTTCCTCACAGCTCTCCGAAAGAACCAACCCTACAAACACCTTGGTCTTGGATTTCTAGCCTCTAGAACTGAAACAACAGATTTCTTGTTGTTAGTGCCATATGATGAAGTCATTGAATTTGAAGTGGTAACTATCTTGCAACAGTTACTCAAATATGTCACTGTTATGAATTAATTACATAGCAACATCTTTATTTTTTCCTCTGGCATTTATCTAGTCCCAAATTTGCTCTGCACCAACTACCTGGTTTTATTGCCTATAACTATTTGTATGAAGACGTATTTTTTTTAACAAATAAAAGAAAGAAAATCCAAACCAAAAAAATAGATTTCTGTTGTTTATGCCACCTATTTTATGGTAATTGGTTGTGAAACCGAGCACGGCCCTGTGGGACTCCTTGGTGCCAAAGCCTTTCTGTGTTCCCCATCTCTTGTTCTTGGGAAATGGGCCTCCTTCGGCAGCCATGACCTTCCCTGAGTTCCTGGGGGCAGGTTCAGACGGCTGCTGATCAAGGAAGGGAGGAACAGTCAAGCAACAATAATAGCACGGCCTTGGGGCAGAGTCCTGGTTCCCTCCCAAGGAACACACATAATAAATCAGGCATCTTAGACACCTAAGAGAAAAGCTGTGTTTCTTATGAATCTTTTAGAAATGAACACTTTAAAACTGAGACGCTTAGAGTCCTTCCTTGTCCTTCCCCGGACTTAACTGCACCGTAAACACAATCACCCGTAAACTAAAGATTAGGCACCCTGAGCATAACTGCCTGTGGGTTAACGATTATTATTAGCACATGGTATTTTTCAGGAACTTTCCCAGTTTGTTCTAACCTCTGATCAATACGCCCTTTTCGCAAGTGCTGTTACTCTCAGCAATAACCCAGGAGACCACCATCGTGATCAGGCCGAGATCCCCTGACTCCAGCTTGGATGACTAAGAGTCCCCCACAGAAGGAAGAACGCATGTTTGTCCCAATCCTGATTCCTATCCGAAAACCTCTTTTTCTCCTTTTTATTAGAAAATGCTCTGAAATTCTTTCAGGGGCGGGGGCAGAGTCTTTAGGGCATTAGTCTGCTGTGACCCTTCTTTGCCTGCCAAAGCGAGAAAGCCCTCTTTTTCTCCTTTACCCAAAACTCTCTCTGTGTGTTTCAATTCCGCAGACAGAGGCTAAACGCTGGCAACAGTTGCAGAAGCTCTAGAAAATTACTATAACTCTCTTCCAGTTAAAGTTTCAGGTTGTTGCTATTAGCTAGACCTCAGCTGGCATCTGCAAATGCAACCCAGCTGAAACAGGCTTAAATATCTTTCAAGGCAAACCAGATGATCTTTCTTCGGGGGTGGGGGTGGGGGTGCACCTAAAGAGCCAAGATTTTAAACATCTGCAGAAACTCTCCTCTTCCTCCACCCAGGGCTCCTCCTCCTTCAGCGTCCTAGGGAAGAGGCAGGACAGGACCATGTGGTCTAAACACCCAGGGAACTCCCTGCAGATCACCTGGGGGAACTGGTTTCAGAGGATAACTTCAAAAGCTACCATTAATTGAGCTCTTAGCATGTGCCAATTCTGTATGTATTATTTCTCCAGCTCCTCATGCAGTACTGCAAAACAGTTATTAATATCCCCATGTTATAGGCAAGGAAACCTAAGTACTTCTTCTTAGCAATTTGCTTGACCATTCCTGAGTATCAGTGACCAGTATGACCTAAAATGATCAGACCTGCCACCTAGGCAATCCAGAAATAACTCGTAGCCTGTGAGGCAAGACCAGACTAACCGCTCTTTCAGGCAAATGAGTGAGGAAAGGCCAGGAGTCCCGAGTCCCTGGTCTTCCCCACCACCAGTCTCTCAAGAAAACCACCAGGAAAGTTATCCTCCACACGGTCACAGTCACGGCGCAAAACCCTTGGCTCCGTGACAAGCTAGACATTCTCCCTCCTGGACATGCTCAGGATCCTACATCAGCAAGGCTCAGCACTGAAGAACGGGAGCTCCAAATTCCCCTCTACAAGATTTCACTGAGCGGTATCTAGACTGGGGTCAGACAAGGGCAGAAGGCCAGGCTTCTCCGGGCCTATCCTTGTTCATAGTAAAAGTATGGGCTGGAGCTCACAGGCTAAAACAAGGCTCCCAAACCCACGTTTAAGGCCCCAACGCCCAGGAAAAGCTGGGCTGCATTTACATGATCCACTTACCCTGTAACACTCGTTCTACTGTCTTTCCAGGGTGACATGTCTGCGCCTCACGACCAGACAATATTCCTACAGGCCAAAGAAAGTATCATATCTTACCAGCAAAGCCCATTAACAAGTCCTGGGAAATTAACATAAAACATTGGTAATGAAATAGTCTAACCTCTTTTTTGTTCCCCTCTTTGTGCTGCTTAGTTTAGCTTCGCTCATGCAGAGGGCTTGCACCAGGCCCTCCAGACCTGAGCTCCTAGCAGGAGATGGCTGCTCCCCACACTGCAGCTCCATGAACAGCCACTGCCTGTGATCTGGAGCTTCACAGCTCAGCAGTGCCTGCCCCTGCGCAAGCTCCACCCCCTTCCGGTTTGTTGAGAAGCTTATAAAGCAGCCCACCCAGGGCCTTTCAGGAGAGCCTGGACTCCACAGCGGGACCTCATACCTCTCCATCCTTTGATCCAAGCATCAAACTTTCCTTGGCTTCTGAACTGAACTCAGTCTCTTTCCAATGGCTTAAATGACACCAGGGAAGAGGTCTTCTTGGGGCCTGACTCAAAAGGGTCAGTAACAAGTCTACCCTTAGCTCTTTATAATAGATTTACACTTCATAATAATTACAATAATCACTTCATTTGTAGCAAGCTCTACTTTTTTTTTTTTTTTTTTTTGGACGCACCTGCAGCATGTAGAAGTTCTCCAGGGATCCAGCCTAAGCCACGATAGTGGCAACACCAGATCCTTAACTCCCTGCACCACAGCATCCAGCTCAGGTGTCAACCAGGCACTTTGAGGTAGTTCATTACAGCCTCAAAACAAGGGTGTTCCAATGAGAGCAGTGATTATGGTGCCCATTTGACAGAAGAAACAAAGGATCCAAGAAGTCAGGTAACCTTATCAAGGTTGCAGAGCAAGTTAGAAGCAGATCTGGGGCCAGGCCTGAGGTCTTCGCTTGTTACAGACAGCTGCCACTCATGATGATGCTCCCTCTCTCCTGATGCATTTCAGTCTCCAAGTTATTAATGATTTTATCTTCTATGTAGTGATCACATTTATCCACTCTTCTCCATCACCACTGATTTCACGCATAGTTATCTGTGGCCTGAATCATTCTAATCCCTGCATTCTGGTCCCCTCCAATGTAAACAGCAGCCAGGGTGATCTATAGCATTGCTACTAAAAGCAGCATCAGCATTACTTGGGAGATTGCTGGAAATGTGAAATCCCAAGCTCCACCCCAGATCTCTGAATCAGAATCTGAATGACCTCAAATCATCCATGTAATTTTTACATGTGCATGTAAAAGTTTGAGACTCAAGAGAATGTGGGAGAAACCAGAGATAGGAAAAAAAAAAAACCTGCAAAAGATATACGGTTGTCCCTCCTTATCCATAGGTTCCTCATTCATGGATCCAGCTAGCTGAAGATCAAACATTTTCCCCCAAATTCCAGAAAGTTCCAAAAATCAAGACTTGAATTTTCCATACCAGAAATTACATAGCATTTACAACTATTTACAGAGTACTTACTTTGTATTAGATATTATAAGCAACCTAGAGATGACTTAAAGTATAAAGAAGGATGTGTGTAGTTACGTGAAAATACTATGCCATTTACATGAGACTTGAAGGTCCATGGATTTTGGTATCCGCAGGGATCCTGGAACCAATCCCCCATGGATACTAAGGGAAAACTATATCTAATAAAGGATTATTATCCAAAATATACAAAAGAATTCTTAAAATTCACATGAAGAAAATAAGCAACTGAATGATAAAATGGGAAAAGACCTGAACAGACACCTTACCTAAAAGACACACAGTTGGAAAAGATGCGCATCATCATATGTCATTAAGGAACGGAAAATTATAAGAGCAGTGAGATACCACTTCACACCTGTTACAGTGGACAACATCCAGAACTGAGAGCACCAAAGGCTGAGGAGGATGCGGAGCAACAAGAACTGTCATTCATCGCTGATGGGAATGCAAAATGATACAGTCCCTTCTGAAGACAGGTTGACAGTTTCCTGCAAAATTAAACATACTTTTACAATACAATCCAGCAATCACGCTCCGGGGTATTTACTCAGATGAGCTGAAAACTATGTTCACAAAAAAATCTGAACATAGATGTTTATAGCAGATTTATTCATGATTGCCAAAACTCGGAATCAACCAAGATGTCCTCCAGGAGGTGAATGAATAAACTGAGGCACATCCAGAAAGGCTTTCATTAAAGAGAAAGGCTCTATCAAGCTATGAAAAGACAATAAGAAGCCTTAATTATATATTATCAGGTGACAGAAACCAATTTGAAAAGTCTGATTGCAACTATATGACATTCTGCAAAAGCCAAAACTATGGGGACAGTATAAAGATTCATGGTTTTTTTGGGTTACAGGGGAAGAAGAGATGAATTGGTGAAGCACAGAGGAAATTTAGGGCAGTGAAATGTATTCTGTATGATACTATAATGATGGATACTTGTCATTATACATTTGTCCAAACCCATAGAATGTACACCAACAGTCGAACCTAATGTAAAATATAGACTTAAACTGAATATGATGTGTTGATGCAGGTTCATCAATTGTAACAAATGTACCACCTGAGCAGAGGATGTTGGTTGTGGGGAAGGTTGTGCATATGTGGAGGCAGGAGGTTGCTGGGAAATCTGTGTACTTCCACTTAATTTTGCTGTGAATGTAAAACTGCTCTAAAAAAATAAACTCTATTTAAAATTAGGTAAATTGGGGAAGCTCTGCTCTGCAGACTTGCATCATCTCTTTCATCTCCCACTACTTATGTTGCACACGCTCTAGCCAAATACACTGAACCAGGGATGGTTCACCAAATGGAAAGGGCTCTTGCACACGTCCTCACACTTTCGCAAGCTACTCCCTTTGCCTCTGAATCCTGCCTTTCCCTTTTCCTTCCCTTGCCACCTCACACACAAAGCCTTTTATTTATCCTTTTTCAGGTCTCAGCTTAAAAGTCACCCCTTCTGTGAAGTCCTCCCTGATCTCTAAGTTGGGCAGTTCTTCCCCAACCCCTCTGTTTGCACAGCACTATTACAGTAATCGTCTGTTTCAAGGGTTTCTCTTCCCAACCAGACTGAGCTCCAAGTGCAGAGGCCATGTCCAATTTATGAGGCATCCCTAACAGCTAGAAATGCCTGGCATAAAACCAGTGCTCAGACAGTAAGTGAAGGAAGGAATAAATGACCAGGCACCACAGACCTCAACTTGGCAAGGAGTCTAAGGAATCAGCCTAAACATGCAACTTCTCTCCAGGGAAGGCATGTATATTTCCTTTTTTACCATCTCTGACCTGATCTACACATCTATACAATGCTATTTTATTTGGTTGTTTATTTGTTTATTATTTTTTGGCCACATCCACAGCATATGTATATCACTGGGCCAGAAACCAAATCCAAGCCACAGCTATGACCTACATCACAGCTGTGACAACACTGAATCCTTAAGCCACTGTGACAGGGGATGGAACCTGCGTCACTGCAGAGACAACAGGAGATCCTTAACCTGCTGCACCAAAGTGGGAACTCCCTACACAATGCTTTCTTAAAATCTGCTCTGTGGGAGCTCAGCACACTGGCCAAAAGACACTCTGAAGTCCTTGTGCCTCCACAGACCCAGAACAATCCAGATGAATGGCAGTGAAATGGGGGAGAAACAAGAAAGTCTAGAGGAAGGCCAGTTTTGCCTCCAGCACACAATACAGCCCAGGTTCTGAGTGCTCTCGTTTGAACTAAGGAAAGAATGGGCTAGATGATTTTTTTTTTAGTTATTGAAGTTAAACTGACTTACAACTTATATTAATGGCTACAACAAAATGATTCCGTATTTTTAGATATTACAAACAATCACAATGATGAGTCTATCTACCATCTGCCATCATACAAAGTTATTATAGCATTATTGACTCTATTCCCTATGCTGTACATAACATCTCCAGGATTTATTCATTTTGTACGTGGAAATCCATCTGGTCTAATGTGTCATTTAAGGCCAGTGTTTCTTTACTGATTTTCTGTCTGGATGACCTGTCCACTGAAATAAGCAGGGTGTTAAAGTCCCTTACTATCGTGTTACTGTCAATTTCTCCCCCTTTAACATTGTTAATATTTACTTTATGCATTTAGGTGCTCCTATTTCGGGGGCATATATGTTTACATATACGTTACATGTTTATAATTGCTATATCTTCTTAGATTGATCCTTTTATCATTGTGTGATGTCTCTGTCTCTTGTTAAAGTCTTTATTTTACTTTATTTTCACCCAAACAATTTTTATTTCCAGTGTTTATCTGGGTATGCACACAGGCATGACACAGGTTTGGATCCATGAACTCCTCATGCAGAATTATATTCTTCTCCATAAAGAAGCCAGTTCCACCCAGGTCACTATCTACACACTATGTTACAACATTTATAGCAAATCTGGTATCTGAAGAAAAGACACATATAGTATGTTTGTTTCAGTTATGTATTTTACAGAAAGATTAAAAATTCAAGTCACGCAAATGCAAAAACTGTATTAAAGTTTGAATGTAAAACTCAGAGATCCACCTGGAATGACTCAAGAATGGAAGTTCTGTATCCACCTGTGTTAAAACTGGTAAATGTAATGAAATTTGTTACCAATAAAACACATTTGTTGACTCAGTGTAAGTTGTCTAATTTTTAACAATATGGCACCCTAAAAAAACGCCATATATTCAATACCTTGTGAAAAGCCATCATGAAAAAGAGTATTAAAATAATGCGTATATATATGTATATATGTATACATATATATAACTGAATCACTGTGCTGTACAGCAGAAATTAATACAACATTGTAAGTCAATTATACTTCAAAAAATAAAATTTTACCAAAAAAAAGACCAAATGTGTAATTTTATGATGAGGCACTTTTGTTAGTGATGAGACCAAAAGAACAGATTTGCTGCATACTAATGCCAGCTATTTTCTCTGGTAATCTTGGGTGTACTCTATGCAGTGAGTTGCAACAAATGCTTTGCTCATTTGTATACAACTATCCAATATATTTTTAAATATATACAGATATAATATTTGTTCCTCTGGCTGTCCTAATGCACTGTAAAGCTATTTCACAATGCAAAATGATGAAACCAGCCCAAATGCAGGCTACATAATAACAATTCTGGTACAAGAAAATATTTATAGGGTTACTAGGATATGTAAACAGTAGCTTGTATTTGCTAGAGCGTAAGTACCCCCATTTTAAAGACAGGGATGGAACTGTGCTCTAGTGCCTGGGGTTTCGGACAGTTTATGAGGTTGGGCAGTCGCTGGAGAACCAGCACGGTGGCTTGTGTTCTGGAAGCTTCCTCCATTTATTTGGTCAGGTGACTAAGGCAGTGTGGAAAGAAGGCGCCTGTCAGTTGAAGCCAAGATGTTGGGAGGACCATGTGCGTGGGGCTGAAAGGACAGAGGTGGGTGGGCCAATGCTCTGGGGCTGCGGGTCCCTAGGGTCGGATGCACTGGTGCGCGAGCGCTCCCTGGCGAGCCAGTCCAAGATGGACAGGTCCTGGGCTGAGCACTGGGGCTTCAACCGATTCACAGCTGAAAGTTTGCCTTCTCTCTCCCCTCTGTTCCTGCGCTGTCCAAAAATTCAAAACACTGATTTCGGCAGCATCTCTGTGCCCTCCTAGTGTGTGTCTCAGTCTGATGTTTTTCCTTTTGGCAGGATCCGCGTTGGGTTTTTGATTGCCTCCCCCAAACATGTCATCTGCTGGTGCTTTGGGCCTCAATTTTAACCGATCAGCTATTTTCCTTTTCCAGGTGGGTTCCTGTTTCTCGCGTTCTCTTCTGGTTTGGGGGTGTCAGCAAACTCCCTGTTGATTTTCCTTCTTTCCTAACATCAAACACTTCGGCGATGGAAGGGGTTTCCTTCTCATTCTTGGCATCTCCCAGACTCCCGCTGACTTGAATCAAGCCGATTTCTTCCTGGACAGGGTATCACATTAGGAACTGCAGAGCTGCCTCCGGCTCCCTAAACTCGGTGTTAAACTTCCCTCGGTACAACTGACTTCACTGCCTTCGGAGTTTCTCCAGCTTGTCTTGGCGGCTTCTTGCAGCTTTCCTCGCAAACGCCTCTCCCGGGTCAGAGCCGCGGGGAAAACCGGGAAATCGCTCTCGTTGTCCGTCTCCACAGGCCGCCCCTCGCTGACTAGCTCACTCCTCTGGTCGTCGGCTTCGTCCCCCCTACGCTCGGCACCGACTGCACCTCGGGGCTCAGCCAGCTGGAGTCCAGGCTGGACCAGCAGGGCACGGGCGACGTCGTGGCATCATCGGAGGTGATGACGGTGACGGTGGCCAAGGACTCGCTGGGTTTCGCGTCGGGGCTGGTGGATTTCTTCGTGGAAGCCTGGGCACAAGTGCTAAGCAAAGTGCCATCATCGGACTCCGTCTCTTCAAAGAGGGAGGGCTTTGATGCCACGAAGGGCTTGGGGCTCTCCCTCAGGACCGCGAGGCTTCGGCTGGGAGTGGGTGACTTTGAGCAGGACGGGGCCGAGGGCTCCCCGGCTGGCGCGCTCTCTCCCCGCCCAGCGGTCTGACCCTCTTTAGCGGCGCTGGTGTCCTTCCTGGTGTTAGTCTCTTCGGAAGTGACGACCCTTTGCTTTCTGCCCACTGTCTCGCTCTCTTTTTTGGACTCTTCTTTAATGTCGTTGGGACACTGTTCTGCGTTTTCTTTAAGAAATACATTGCCCAGTTCATCCTCTGAGCTGCTGGGTCGGGCTTTCTCTTTTGGCTTTTTCCTCTTGCGCCTGGCGGCTGTGAAGATAGAGGATACAAGCAGGTCCCTGCTATACTAATCTTTTCTAAATCCCCAAGAACCCTTAGGTTTTGCGGAGTCACTAGTAGCTGAATCTGATCCATCTCCAGGGGGCACTCCTGTCCTTCCAATGTTGGTAAATGATCTATGTTGGGCACTGGCTGGGAGTCTACTGTGCTTTCCTCCTGCGCTGTTGCAAGAGGTTCTTCAGCACCTTCTTCCGTGAAAAACTAGTCATGGTGCTGGCTAAGTGTCTCCATGATCTTGTACTCGTCCGGCATGTGAGTGGCCATGTGTGTCATGTTATTCTCAGATGTTCTCATGAGAGTCGGGCCAAATACCATGGCGAGGTTTCTTGGTTCCATCTTATTTTTTTCTGAATTTTCTATCACTGTCTTCAGATGAGCCGAAGGAAACTTGAGTGTCTTGTAATGATGTTCAGGCAAATTGTGAATCGGTCTTTTCGGTGTTTTCAGACCACCTAGAGGATCTTTACAACTGGCTTCAATGAAGTTGGCATATTTATCCTTTGTGAAGAGAGGTTCAGGGAGTTTTCTGAAGAAGGATTTCAGTAAACGATTACATTCAAATCTTGCATTTGCCATCTTGGATATCGATATCAGCCATTCCCTTGTTGAGTTCCTCTGGCATACTGGAGATGCCTCCATTATTCCCGGGAACTCTGTAAATACCTGTATACTCAAGACCTCTTTCTTCAACTAATTTGCCACATACATCAACTATTCATGGAATATACCTATTAGTATGAGCTGGTAGGCCGTCATCCAGTCTGACTCTGAATGTTCCCATAGCAGTAGGCTTTTTTTTCAAATGTCTTCCTCATAATACTTGGAATGCCTTTTCTCCATGTGCCTTTGTCTTTGGGAGGACTGGTGTTGTCTTTAGTGAGAAGCTTCCTTTCTGAATCTTCCTTGGGAGAGCTGGACTTTGAGTCCAAGGCTCTGCTTTAGCACCAAGCAGAGTCTGTCGGATGCTGAGACTCTGGCGAGGGGTCTTTGGCAATGGCTCTGCTTTGCTGCTCATCAGACTGTTGTATTCTTTTATTCTTCGACTGATTAGATCCCTGTTCATAACTCTGGTGTCCTCCTCGTTTAAGGTGCTGCTCTCCTGGATGGTCTTGATCCAGGCTAACATGTCGTTCCGGTCTTCAGCCTGAAACAGGCATTCACAGTTGGACATGGTGAGTCGGAACATGCTTTCCCTCTTGGTCTTGCTGTAAGAGACGTCTATCAAGCAAGCATCAACCATGATGGGCTGTCCCTCTTTGGAGGAAGCCGTATGCTCCCATTTATCTTTGTACAGGTACAGAGAATGGCCCCGCAGTACAACATACATCTGCTTCCATGGCCAAATACTCCCACCAACTCACTTGCCCTTATTGGAAGTGTGAGGACTGACACAGTACCTTCTGAGAAGGTTGTAGATTTGCCCTTACTGGTGACAAGTGGTCTGAAATGAAGCCACCCTTACTTGGCAGCATCACTGAAAACCTCTAAGGAAGACTCTTTCCTGGATCCAGAGTCTTCTGATGACTTTTGGCTGTGCATGATCTTGATCCCCTTCAGGTTGGATCTAAAGACAGTTTTGCATCTTCTCTGTAATCATCCAGGCCGTTGTTGTATGATTTTGATCATTCTGTCTTTGAGCTGGGCTGGGCATCCAGGCTGGGAGGTCCAACAGATTCCCAGTCATGGGAGAGCTGGTGTCGAATTAAAGGAGCTGAAGTTGTGAGACTGGAAGGGACTGTTGCTATGGAGAGTACCTGAGAGGTAGAGGCAGAGATGACAGCAGAAGCAGGGATGTGTGAAATATCATAATCAATGCTGGGACTAGTTGGTTCATCTATAAATGGGATGGAAGCCAAGGAGTCACCAGGGGGACTTATACTTGAAGCCTTCCTTTCCTCCACCCTTTTCGTATGGACTTCTCTGGTAACAGGCTTGTTATGAATATACTCTCTGTACATTTCATAGTTTTTCCAGTCTATGTGCTGATGGGAGTTTAGAGAACAGTAATTAACAGAGACAGGAGGAGCTGGAGATCTACTGCTGGACAGCCCTTCTGAGTGTCCACTGTAATTGCCAGATTTAAGTAAAATTCCAGAAGGTTCCAATGACCTCTGTCTGATGGATCAGATGGGCAGTGGGAACGGATGCTGGTGGTGATGTGGTTCTTGGCACCACCTTTAAAGGGGTCTGCTCATTCCTGCCATACCACACTTCTTCAGTTCTGTGGGAGGGAACTGTGTGGTTGTTTCTGTTGGGTAACAAATCTACAACCTTCTCAGAAGAGACAATGACAGTCCTTACACTTTCATTGCAGACACACACTGCTGTGTTTGACTTGCCCACATCTGGTGGTGATGGAAGCACTTGTATTTCCATTCTGTATAAAGTCTGCATTTTAAAGTCAACTTTGTATTATGCATGTTGCTACCTCTGTTTTGCTGTTGTTGTTGTTTCCGTTTGTATGCATTTTTTCCATCATCTCACTTTAGTTTGTATCTTTAGGTGTACAGTCAGTTTTTTATATGGGGTTTTTAAGAATCCATTAAGCCACTTTTTTTTCATTTGAACATTTGGTCCATTTATATTTTTCTCTACATCTGGTGAGCATATTTTATTTTTTATTATAGTTGATTTACAGTGTTGTGTCAATTTCTGCTGTACAGCATAGTGTACTTGTTGACATTCCATTCATTGTTTTCTGTTTTTTTTTTATTCCTTTCTTCTTTGGTCACTTCCTCCGTGATTTGACAATTATATTTTGTATTATGTATGGATTCCTTTCTCCTTTTTGTGTGTCTCCTATAATAGATTTTTGAATTGTAGCTACTTTGAGGTTCTTATATAACAGTGTGTGTGTGTGTGTGTGTGTGTGTGTGTGGTGTTATCTTAGGGTGATCATCTCTTAAGTTCAAATGTATCCTAACGAGTCTGCATTTACCCCCACTCCCACTTCAATTTTTTGACATCTTATTTTACTCCTTTGGTTTTGTGTGTTGTTTAACCTCTTATTGCACATATATTTGATTTTACTACTTCTGTCCTTAATCTTCCTACCAGCTTTATACGTGGTTGGCCTATTACCTTTACTGTATGTTTGCCTTTGCAGGTGATACTTTGTTCTTTTTTAATTTTCATATTTCCAGTTATGGTCTTTTTTCCACTTAGAGAATTTAAACACTTCTTGTAAAGCTGGTTTAGTGGTACTGAACTTTTAGTTGTCTCATCTGTAAAACTATTGAATTCTCCTTTAAGTCAGAATAAAAGCCTTGACAGGTGGAGTATTCTTGATTGTGGTTTTTTTCATTTTATCATTTTTGAATATATAGTGCCACTCCCTTCTGGCCTGCAAAGTTTCTACTGAAATTCAGTTTGGAGTCTTTGGGAGTTCCCTTATACATAACTACCTGCTTTTCTCTTACTGTTTTTAGAATTTTGGGGGGGCCATTTTAATTATAATGTGTCTTGGTGCGAACTTATCTGAGTTCATCTTGTCTGGGACCCTCTGTGCCTCCTGAACCTGGATGTCTGATTCCCATCTTGTGCGTCCCTCTTTTTCTCCTTAGTTCTGGAAAGTTTTTTCTGTGAGTCTTCAAAGAGTTCCCATGGACGCACTGTAAACAGTTGTAATTTTGATGTGCTGCTGGGAGGAGGTGAGCTCAGGGTCTTCCTCTACCTTCCTGGCCCACCTACTAGATGACTTGAAGCACCCACCCTTCTAACTTCTACATTCCATACGTCTATGAAAACAGAAAGATCAGCATTCTCTAAGCTCTGTAGCTACAATTCTTTCTAACACAGCATCATACAGTTTTAACAGGTACTTCATACACATCATCTCTTATACTCAACACAATCCTGAGGGTCAATTTTCACACGGAGATTAGGAAATTGAAGCATGGACTTGCCTATAATTACTGAAGTAACTGAAATTCAAAATCTCTGGCATCAGAGCCAAGGCTCTTTACATTATACTACTTTGTCTCCCTGAAAGATTCAAGTTAAGTCAAGAAAACATACTTTGGTATAATGAGGAGAAGAAATAACATTAAATAAGAACTTACCATGTATAAGATATCATAACACAATTATTTTCTTTAATTCTTAAAATCCTAGGGGATATACTACTACTACTGTAATTCTGCAGAGAAAAAAACTAAAAAGCAGTTAAATAATTTTCTCAAGCTCACATAGCTAGTCAGAGTTGGTATTTGAACTCAGGTCTCATTCCAAAGGTTCTTTCCTCAGTATCTTAATGAGAACCATTTGTCCATGTCCCAGTTGCTAGGCTTCAAACTATTTATACACATGGACGTTTCCCTTCCAGAAACAGCTGCTTTGAGAAAGGGAAGGCTAAGGGTATACCAGGGCCCAAATTAAGCAGTCATTTATGACATAAGCCCATCTGTCTTACTCATAGCTAGAGTGCATGAGACATGTGGCAGGGCTTTGGAATTACTTTCTGTTTCTAAATATCCTCTGATCTGGTACTTAAGTGATTTTTAGGAAAGAACAATTATGTTATTTCTATGGGTTTTTTTAGATTTTTGTTTTATATTTATTTGCCTTATATTTTCATATTTTATTTATATTATGTTAATACTATACTATACAACATAGCATCATTGGCATGAAGTGTCAAGTACAAATAAATACACAGGAACTTTAGTAACGAAAGAGAATGGCTCAGAGGATGAGAAGTGTATAAAAAGGAACCCTGGGGAAATGAAATCATTTAACTCATGAATGAACGTACAGGGTAACACTGAAGTTGGCTTCGCTTCCATGGACCACTTTTCACTCTATAACCTTTGCATAAATCTCCCAGATTCCCGCTTTCAAGTTTTTGCTTACTTTTTCTTCTCCTTGCTTAGAATGTTCTTCTTCTCATCCTCCCTTTTAAACTCTCAGCCACCATTTAAAGACTTGTTCAAGTTCTTGATTTCTCCTCTCTCTGTGAATTACCTAGGCACTGAAACTGCCAAATCACCATGCATTTACTCATTTCTTGTCTTGTATGATTTTTGAGGTTTTTAAGGCCTACCTCCTTACCTAAAATGTAAGCTTTTTGAGGGCCAAAATCATGGCCCACAATCATAGCTTCTAATTATGTTCATTACTTTTCTGAATCTCAAGTACGACCCGATACAGAGCTTAGTCTAGGGACACTCCAGAAAATATTAAGAAGCTGCCTAAGAGACTATGTTACTCTCCAAGGAAAGAGGCCAGTCCCATAGAGCAGGGGCTGCAATACTCAGTTTACCTGATCAAGATTTTTATTCTTTGTGATATCCCCTGATATCTACTGACCAATTTAACTAGAGGCAACTACTGGTTGAAATAACAGTTTAACAAAGATTAATGGGGAATAATAAGAGGAAGAGTTCGGCTGAAATGGAAGAGGAGGGAATTATGGAAGGAAAGGAAGCCTAGCTGCCAGGACTTATCATGAGTGTTGTGCAATTTAGGCTGAGTACTTATTAGCTGGGAACCACCAGAAGAAAACCGGGTACCTGGGGAAGGAAAGCAGGAGAGAACTGGAGAAGCCATGCAATCACAGAGCCATCTGACACTCTATAAATAACTTCCTAGAAGTAAAAATCTCCTCCCTCTCATGTGTATAGCCCTTCACAAAGCCCATTCACAGTCACTGTCTAACAGTCTCCTCAAAAAAACTCCAGGAACTGAACAGCATGGATTATCCCCATTTTACAGCTAAGAAGACCGAGGTCAGGAAATTAGAAGAAACATATCTTGCCTAGCTCGTCCATCTGGAATATTGCTGTCTTTCATTTTTTATTTTACAACCCTAAAAACTGTAGCAAAATGATGATAGTACAAATGATTCTGGTTCATAAAATAAAAAAAAAAAAAGATATATATCCTGGACTAGGAGTCAGAGGAGGCTGTATCCAGTATTATTCTTGCCATTAACTTACTTCAGGACCCTGGTAAACTCCCTTTCTTTCTCTGAGCTCAAATCTTCAATCTGTCAAACAGGTCAATGAAGCCTACTCAGTCTAGAGATAAAGGCAGACAATAAATCACATTTCCAGAGAGGATAATACCTAAAAGAACTCATGAAGGATAGACAGGAGTTGGTCTGGCAGACATGAGGAAGGGTATTCCAGAAAGAAACAGAATTAACAAAAGCCCAGAGGAATAAACAATGATCTTTGTCACAGCTTTCTGCCAACTAAATTTTATAAACTCCTACTACAGATATACTCTGGACTTGGGATTGAGGGAAGATACAACAAAGAAAATAAGGCAAACTCAGGATGCTGGTGATCCTATATACCACAAATATTGGTACCATGGGACTACCGCTGTTGCTAGCAAATTTATTTTGGTGGCTAGGATATGAGTCTAAAGGAATCTGATGGAAACTGTGTCTATACAAAAACATGTAAGTTTTTTAATCAAGTTAATTCTTCATAGCAGCATTATTCAAAAGAGTCAATAAGTAGAAATCAAAATGTCCCTCAACTGATGAATGAATAAATCAAATGTGGTATAGTCATACAATGGAATGTTACTTGATCATTAAAAAAAGAAATCCAGATTCATGGTACACCATGGATAAAACTTAAAAACACATTATGCTAAGCAAAAGAAACCAGTCACCAAAGGCTGTACGTTGTATGGTGAAAATATACTGGAATATACTGGAATTATATAGTTGTGATGGTTTTACAAACTTGTTATACACTAGATTGAATATACACTGAATTGAATACTTTGAGATATTGAATGGTGTGGTATTTCAATTACATCTCAATTTTTTTTTAAAAAGTAACTATAGGCAAAAGACCTGTACTCTGAAAACTGTAAGACATTGATGAAAGAATTAAAAGATGACAAAAAAATAGATGAAAAGATATACTATGTTCCTAGACGGAAGAATCAATATTCTCAAAATGGATAGACTACACAAGGCAATCTACAGATTCAATGCAATCCCTATCAAATTAACAATGGTATTATTCTTCACAGAACTAGAACAAAATATTTTAAAATTTGTATAGAAACACAAGAGATCCCAAAGAGCCAAATAAATCCTGAGAAAGAAAAAAGGTGCTGGAGGAATCAGGCGCCCTGACCTCAGACAAAACTACAAAGCTACAGTCATCAAAAAAGTATGGTTCTGGCACAAAAAAAGAAATATATATCAATGAAATTGGATAAAAAGCCCAGAAATAAACCCAAACACCTATGGTCAATCAACCTTTGACAAAGGAGGCAAGACTATACAATGGGGAAAAGACAGTCTCTTCAGTAAGTGGTGCTGGGAGAACTGAACAGCTACATGTAAAAGAATGAAATTAGGATACTCTCTAACACCATACACAAAAATAAACTCAAAATGGATGAAAGACATAAATGTAATACCAGATACTATAAAACTCTAAGAAGAAAAAATAGGCATAATACTCTAACAGAAATTGCAACAATATCTTTTTGGATCCACCCCATAGAGTAATAAAAATAAACAAATGAGAACCAATTGAACTTAAAAACTTTTGTACAGCAAAGGAAACCATACAAAAACCAAGAGGACAACCTAGAGAATGGGACAAAATATTTGCAAAGAATGTAACCAACGAGGGCTTAATTTCCAAAATATAGATATAGCTCATACAGCTCAATATAAAAAAAAAAAACAATAAAAATGGGCAGAAGACCTAAATAGACACTTCTCCAAAGAGTACATACAGATGGCCAAAAAACACATGAAAAGATGCTCAACATCACTAATTATTAGAGAAATGCAAATCAAAATTACAGTGAGGTATCACCTCACATCAGTCAGAATGGCCATTATCAAAAAGTATACAAACAATAAATGTTGGAGAGAGTGTGGAGAAAAGGGAATCCTCCTACGCTATTGGTGGGAATGTAAATTGGTGCAACCACTGTGGATAACAGTATGGAGGTTCCTAAAAAACTAAATATAGAACTACCATATGATCTGGCAATCCCACTCCTTGACATATATCCAGAGAAAACCATAATTGGAAAAGATACATGTGCCTCAATGGTCACTGAAGCACTATTTACAATAGCCAAGACGTGGAAGCAACCTAAATGTCCATCAACAGAGGAGTGGATAAGGAAGATGTGGTACATATATATATATATATAATGGAATATTCCCCAGCCATAAAAGAATGAAGTAATGCCATTTACAGCAATATGGATGGACTAGAGATGATCATACTGAGTGAAGTAAGTCAGAAAGACAAAGATAAACATCATATGCTATAACATATGTAGAATCTTTTTTAAATGATACAAATGAACTTATTTATGAACAAAAGTATACTCACAGACTTCAAAAACAAACTATAACCATAAATTGTTACAGTTTATCCATTCATCCACTGATGGACTTTGAGGTTGTTTCCATGCCTTGGCTATTGTGAATAGTGCTGTTATAATATATAAAGCAAAAGGGACCAATGTATAAACATATGGTTACCAAAGGGGAAGGGTGAGAGGAAAGGAAGGACTGGAAGCTTGGGGCTGGAATATGTACACTATGGTATATGGAATGGGTGGTCAGTAGTAACCTGCTGTATAGTACAGGAAAATCTACTCACTACTCTGTGTTAACCTATATGGGAATGGATATGTGTATATGTATAACTGAATCACTTTGCTGTACAGCAGAAATTAACACACATTGTAAATCTACTATATCGCAAAAAAATTTTTTTAAAAAGTGTAATTTACCATTAAAAAATAAAGGGGAAAAGTATGTAACCAGTTCAATTAATGCAGACAAGTATTTGCTAAAATTTGACATCTAACTGTGATTAACACTTCTTAACAAACTAGGATTACAACGGAATTTACTTCATCTAATGAAAGCCAACTACCAAAAACAAAGAAAATGATGACATGTAGAATTTTTTCCTCTAATATTAGAAATAAGATAATTTTATGCCCTACTTCACTTTTATTCATCATAATGGTGAAGGTATTAGCCAGTACAATTAGGAAAGTAAAAGAAGAAGGATTAAAAAGGAAGAAACAAAACTATAACAATTTATGGATAATACAATCATGTATACATAAAAAATTCTATTAGGAGAAAGACTTCATACCACAGAATAGGTAAAGATTTTAAAAACTGAACAGACAGCAATAGAAAGAAAATAATTTATAAATTTTTTTCTAAATTCTATCAAAATCACCATGTCATGAATCTATCAAATATAATATTAAGAGCACAAAAGAACACTCCTGAGAATATATTCATAAAGGACAAAAACTCAAATTTGAAAAGATACATTCACCTCAATGTTTATATGTTATAGCAACACTATTCACAATAGCCAAGACATGGAAGCAACCTAAAAGTCCATCAGTGGATGAATGGATAAAGCAGATATGGTGCATATATGCAATGGAACACTTACAGTGTTGTGTTAGTTTTAGGCGCAGTGGTTAACGAATCCAACTAGGAACCAGGAGGTTGCGGGTTCGGTCCCCCCCCCTTGCTCAGTGGGTTAAGGATCCAGCGTTGCCGTGAGCTGTGGTGTAGGTTGCAGGCGTGGCTCGGATCCCGCGTTGCTGTGGCTCTGGCGTAGGCCAATGGCTACAGCTCCGATTAGACCCCTAGCCTGGGAACCTCCATATGCCGCGGGAGCGGCCGAAAGAAATAGCAAAAAAAACAAACAAACAAAAAAAAAAGAAAAGAAATAAAGCTGACACTGTAAAATTCTAGGTTAAAGTACAGCCATACAAGTTCCAGCAAAAATCATTAATAATATTCATTTTTTTTAAGATTCATTTTTAAGAAGCCCCTCTCATTGGTTCAGCTGAACTAATCTGAGCTCAAGGCAGTAAAAAGCTGCAAATTTGGAGAGATAAACACTGACATAGTCCAGTTTTTAAAGCAACTTTGTCAAACTCTTCCCAAGCTTAGAGAATTCCACTTTGGTTGTGAAAATGTAGCCAGAAAAAGATTCCAAGCTAAATGGTGCAGGACTTCTTAGAACAAACCAAAGTTTCCATATCCTAACCACAGGAACCAGGCTTCCCACATGGAATTCTGCAATTCAGCACCACCTATCACAGGCTGTCAGTTATAGCTTCTTGCAATCATTTATGCATCTCCCCAGGCACCCAATGAAGCCCTGCTGGAGGTCAGCATTAGGTAATGCCCACAGACATTCTACCCATCACCAGCTCAAATCTCAACCACTAACACAGCCCAAAGAGAACTCTTTTTTCTCATCTCCCAAATGTCCTTGGAGAACCAAAACTATCCCACTGGAATTCTGACTCCAAAAGTCTGGGTGAAACCCAGGCATGTGTATTTTAGAGAAGTACCAGGAGTGAGTCAGTTGTGTAAGATGGGTTGAGAACAACTAATAAAGATAGTACGTGTGATACTTTAGGAAGACATAGTTCCACAAGCATCCCTGCCATGTTCCAGCTGTAAGGCCTTAATAAATTTACTTTTTTCCAAGCCTCAGCTTCCCCAACTGAAAATGAGTTGTTTTGCATATCAGATAAAACAAGAAATGAGGTTTTCTTTTTTTTTAAGGTTTAATTGCATTCATCTTTATTTAAGAAAGCAGGCAAGAGCATGGTACATTTTAGAAGTTTTTTTGGGTTTTGCGTTTTGGGTTTTTTTTTTTTTTTTAAGGGCTGAAGGAGCAGCATATGGAGGTTCCAAGGCTAGGGGATGAATCAGAGCTAAAGCTGCTGGCCTACACCACAGCCATAGCAATGCCAGATCTGAGCCGCATCTTCGACCTACACTGCAGCTTGAGGGAATGCCAGATCCTTAACCCACTGAACAGGGCCAGGGATTGAACCTGTATCCTCATGGATACTAACAGTGTTTGTTTCTGCTGAGCCACAATGGGAACAAAGTTTTCTTTAAAGATAAAATAATTCAGGGTTAGAGATGGCCCTGATAGTGGAGTGAGAAGACCCTGAACGCACTGCACCTCCTTCCACAGACAGACCAGAATTACAATTTATAGAATAACGACCTATGAGAATGACCTGAAGATTAGCAGAAAAGATTTACCACACCTAAAGACATAAAGAAGGAGCCGCAAAAAGATGGGTAGAAGGGGAAGAGATGCAGAATAGTCAGGACTCACTACCCTGGGCCAGTGACCCACAAAAATGGGAGGAATATCACAATTGCAGAGGTTCTTCCCAAAAAGCAGGGGGTTCACATCCCTGAAGCAGGACGATGAACCCCCTAGAAAGTCTGGCTTTGAAACCTAGTGATTCTTCTGCTCAGGAGAGCTAGAGGGCTATAAGAAACACAGACTTCACTCTTCAAGGGCACATTCAAACCCTCACCCACTCTGAGTCCCCGCACAGAGGGAGCAGGTTGAGAAGAGCCTGGATCAGACCATTTTCCGATGCTGGAGAGCCTCTCAAAGAGGCAAGAGGCAAGTGGGACTCTCCTGGGGGAAAGACATGCCAATGGCAGCCATCTGGGGGAGAATGTTCAATGGAGATGACAATAGTACTGGCAAGCTCCATTTTTGAGTCCTCCCTGTAGCCTGTTAGTGCCAGTGGCTTACTAATACAACATTGTGCCAGCAACCTCCTACCAAGGACATGTAGCAAAGAATACAGGAAGCCTTCCTGACCCCCCAGTGGGCTGGTAGCCACCAGGCCTGCTGGATGGCAAGGTAGTCAACTGGGCTGCTGGTCAGCCCTACCTACCACCACAGCCTCAATAGTCAGCTGTGCCACAAGGGAAGAGCCCATTGAGCCCACATAATGGGTACCTTAGATCATCCAGGTCTGGTAACCAGAGAGGTGTATGCTTTTGGGCACCAGACATACATAGGTCACTTCTCCAAGTGTAGGAAATGTAACCAACCTACTGAACACATAGAAAATTAGGCAAAATTAGGAGATGAGGAATATTTTCTAAACAAAGGAACAAAATAAAACTTCAGAAAAAGAACTAAATGAAGTGTACATAAGAATCTATCCAATAGAGTTAAGAGTAATGATCATAAAGATGCTTAAGGAACTCAGGAGAAGAATGGTGGAAGAGTACAAAGTTCAACAAAGACACAGAAAACAAAGAAACAAACAGAGCTAAAGAATACAATAACAATTATACAATAATACAATTGTATACAAGAATACAATAAAATTTAGTATTATAATCATTTGTATTTCTGGGATTCAGTTCTAATTTCTATTTCAATTCTTATTGCTTTTATTTGGATCAACTCTTTTTCTTGATAATTCAGGCTAAAGTCTTATTAATTATATTTTACTATAGGCTGTTTTAAAGTCTACTTTGTCTAATATGAACATTGCTATCTAAGCCTTCTTTTGATTTCCATTTACATAGAGTATCTTTTCCCATCCCCTCATACTCAATCTGTGTGTGTCTTTCACTCTGAAGTCAGTCTCATGTAAGAAATGTATAGAGGGCTCTTGATTTTTTTTAAAATCCCATCAGCCAAAATGGATCAAGACAGCAGAGGGGCAGAGGAGTAGGACTTGGAGCTCATCCTCTTCCACAAATAAAACCAAAACAATTGACATGTAGAATGATTCTCACAGAACATCTGCTGAATGCTGGCCAAAAAAAACCCCTCAGAGTTCTAAAAGGGCAAGAAAACCTCCACCTAAATGGGTAGGATAAAAGGGGAAAAAGAGAGAAGAGAGAAAAAAGAATGAAGATGGGACCAGCAATCCTGGGAGGGAGCTGTGAAAGAGGAAAGGATTCCACACACTGAGAGTCCGCATGACTGGTGGAGAGATCAATTGGGATAGAGGGGATTCCCAAAGTCTAGGAGAAAAATTAAACAGCCAGTCTGAGGAAGGTAAAGCATAGAGAGAGCTGCAAAGATGGTCAGTGCTGCTGTCCAGAGCACCCCAGGCTGAGATACTTGAGCAGGGTCTAATGCTGAGGCTCAGGAGAGGATTGCAGCTGGATGCCTGGAATCAGCCTGACAGGGCTAGGGAGTGGCATGCCACAGCTGAGGCCTGGGCTTGTCAGAGAAGCGTGGCACCATTGTTGGCGAGTGCAAAGGGGGGGGGGGGCACAAGCATCATAGGAACTTCATTCTCTATGCATGTGCACAGGCTCACAGGCAGCAGTGCATCTCTTGAACAGGCTTTGGGGGAGAGGGGCCCACAGCCATCACACACTTTAGAGGTGAGTGTGGCCTTCCACCACTGAGGGTCCCATGACCAAGCACCCTCTACCACTCCCACCTCCCAAGGGTTGCAGCTGCAGTGGAGGCTGTGCAACTGGACCCCATCCACCACCTCCACGAGAGTTCATGCAGCAGCTTGATACCACCACCACTGCCAAGGATCCTTTGGACAATGACTGTCCATCATCCCCACCTCCCTAGTATGTGCATGCCTTGCCACTGCCACCACTAAGGGCCTGATGATCAGGTGCCACCCTTACTTCCCCAGGTGTCCCACGACTGGGTGCCCCAACCACACCCACTTACCTGGGAGGTTGCTGCCACTGCTGATGGCCCTGCTACCAGGCTCAACCTACTGCTCCACCTCTCTTGGGGCTGTAGACACTGACAATGGCCCTGTGACAAGGTGCTGGCTGCAGGCACCATCTGTTGCACCACCTTCCTGGGAGCATATGCAGGCTATGCACCTGCACATCCCAATCAAGGGGATAACAGCCAGAAATCACTGACAAAAGAGACAGCTAGGATCCAAACCAAAAGCAACCCTAAGGCCCCAAAATGGTAAACCCTCACAAGCTGCCAGGGATGTTCCTACATATAAATAGCCTTCCAAAACTATGGTAGATAATTGTTTCCTCTAAAATCACAGGGCAAGAGAAAAATAAGCAAAATGAAGAAGCAGAAGAACCATTCCCAGTTAAAATAATGGAGGCATTCCCCTGAAGAAGCAAATAAAAAAACAGAACTCTTCAGTCTAACAAATACTGAGTTCAAAAAGGAGATAATGAAAATATTGAAGGAATTAAGAATGGATATCAACAGTAATGCAGATTACTGTAAAAAGGAACTAAAAACTATAAGGAGGAGCCAAGAAAAAAACAAAAAAATTCATTTTCAAGATGAAAGCTGAGATAAAGTCAATGAATAGCAGAATGAATAATACAGAAGAATGAATAAGCAACTTGGAAGATAGAATAATTAAAATCTAGCAATCAGGACAGCAGAAAGAAAGCCAAATTTAAAAAATGAAATTGATATAAGATATCTATGGGTTAATATAAAGTGTGCAAATCTATGCCTCCCAGGGATACCAGAGAAGCAAGCAAAAAGGGGACTGAAATTATATTTGAAGACATTATGGCTGAAAAGTCCAAAATCTGAAGAAGAGAAAAAAAAAAACAGATATAGGAAGCACAGAGGGTCCCAAACAAGAAGAACCCAAACAGACCTACACCAAGACATATTAAAATAAAAACAGCAAAAGTTAAAGATAAGGAGAGGGAAAACAAAGAGTTAATTTAAGGGAATCCCCCCATAATTCTAACAGCAGATTTCTCTACAGAAACACTAAAGGCCAGAAGGGAGTCGCACAATATATTCAAAGTCCTAAAGGAAAAAAAAAACCCTGCAACCTAGAATAATCTACCCAGCAAGATTATCATTTAAAATAGAAAGGGAAATAAAGAATTTCCCAGACAAGCAAAAACTAAAAGAATACAGCAACACTAAACCTATCCTAAAAGAAATATTGAAAGGTCTCCTCTAAATGGGAAAGAAGTAAGAAGATATAGGATGGAGGAAATTACAATTGGAAAGTAATCACTTAAGTGAGCCAGTATAGATCAAAAAGGGGGGGGGGGAGAAACCTGCTATGAAAGCAATGATAAACACAAGCAACAACAAAAGGATAAAGATGACAATGTAAAAATGAACATCAAAATCATTAAATGTGGGAAAGGAGAGAAAAAGTCTAGACTCTTTTTAAACGTGTTTGAGCCTGTATGGCTATCATATTTGAAAAGTGGGGTGACCACAAGTCAAAAACAAACAATAAATTCACAAAAACCAAAAAGAATAAGATACTAAATAAAATAAAAGGAAGTCATCAAACCACAAAAAGAAAACAAAAACAAGGAGAAACATAGACTCAACTAGAAAACAAAGTTGAAAATAGTCAATGGAAATAAATAAATAAATAAAAATAAATAAATAATAAATTGTCACCAATACAACAACTCATGACGGTGCTGTGTCAGAGGGAAATGTGCTGGGCAGCCCATATCTCTTCTTGTGTTCAGAGGATAGGATGGGAGCTACCATCAGCAGTTCAACTCAATGTGGCTCCATTTTCTGGGCTTTGAATGTGGAGATTGTCCAACATATACAGACAATTATCTAAATAAAAGTAGAATAGGAAAAATAAAATAAAATAAAATTAGCCAATGGAACAAATGCTCCAATCAAGTGACACAGAGTAGCAGACTGGATAAAAAAACAAGAGTCGACAATATGCTGCTTACAAGAGACCCATTTTAGGGCAAAGGACATACATAGATTGAAAGCAGAGGAAAGGAAAAAATTATTTCATACAAACGAAATGACAAGAAAGACAAGAAAGCAGGAATTGCAATACTCACATCGCACAAAAAAGACTTTAAAACAAAGGCAATAAAAAAGATAAAGAAGACACTATTTAATGACAAAAAAGATCAAACAAAAAGAGGATATTACACTCTTCTACATAGATGACCCCAATAGAAGAGTACCCAAATATAACGAATACTAATAGACGTAAGGCAAAAATTAATGGGAATACAATAATAGTAAGAGATTTCAACACCACAGTTATATCAATGGAAAGATATTCCATACAAAAAAATCAATAAGAAAGAGATCTTAAATGACACAATCAAACAATTAGACTTGTTATTTTCAGGACCTCATATCCAAAAACAAAAACCAAAATGTACATTCTTTTCAAATGCACATGGAGCATTCTATAGGATTGACCACACACTAGGGTACAAAACTAACCTCAACAAATTTAAGAATATAGAAATTATTTGGATTGTCTTCTCTGATGACAACGGCTTAAAACTACAAATCAACCACAGGACAAGAAATAAGAAAAAATCAACTACATGGAGACTAAACAACATACTAGTATAAAAACCAACAGGTCAGTGGGATCAAGATGGTGGAGGAGTAATACGTAGCACTCACTTTCTCCCACAAACATATTTTTTAAAAACCCATCTACATATAGAATGATTCACACAGAATATCTACTGAATCTGGCAGAAGACTTTAAAACCTCCAAAAAGAGCAAGAAACGTTCCATATAACTGGGTAGAACAAAAGGGGGAAAAGTGAGAGAGAAAGAGAAGAAATAAAAAAGGAATCAGGATGGGACAAGCACTCCTGAGAGGGAGCTATGAAAGAGGAAAGTAATTCATACCCAGGGAGGCAACTTGATGGGAGATCAGCTGCAGTGGAGAAGGAAGCTCAAAGCCCTGGAGAAAAGTGCACTAGACAGAATGAGGAGAGCAAAGCAGAGAGAGAGCCACACAGACCATAGGTACCACTGCTCCTGGAAACCACAGCCTGAGATATTCAGGCAGGGGCTGGGCACTGAGACTTGGGATCCAGAGGTCAGTTCCAGTGAGAGGACTAGAGTTGGCTATGTGGAGACAGCCTAGGGAGCAGTGTGCAACAGACTGGGGAACAGAGCACCACAGTGAAAGGAATGAGGGATGAGGTCTGGGCCTGTAGGGGAAGCAAGGCCCCATTGTTGGGAAGGGTGGGAATAGGAGGGTGGGACTGCCATAGGAATATCTTTTTCTGTGTACTCACAGGCTCTTAGGTAGCAGGACCCCTCAGCCATCTCAGACTACAGGTGGGCATGGCCCGCCATCACAGGCACTCCTACAGCCCCAGACACCTCAGAGGAAGGCCCTGGAACTAAGCACCACCCATTGTTGCTCTCACTACCCTGGGAATACACACAGCCTGCTACTATTACTGCCAAAGGCTCTGGGCACTGCCTATACCTGCCTGAGGGTCACTGCAACTGCCCAGGACCCTGCAACCAGGAGCAGCCTACACCACTTCCCCGTGCGTTCTTGCCACTATTAAGGGCCCAAAAACCAGACACTAGCTACATGCCCTGCCCATTACCCAAATCGCCTGGGAAGCACACAGGCCATACACCAGCACAATCCCTATCAAGGGGATAACAGCCTGCACACACTGAGGAAAGAGACAGCAAGCATCCAAACCAAAAGCAGCCTTGCAATAATATATAAATACATTTTATAAACACAGAGAGAGAGGGAGAGACAGAGATACATAGGTATAAGGGTAATGGTGGCTTCATAGAATGTCTTTGGGAGCATTTCTTCTTCAATCTTTGGAAAAGTTTAAGCAGGATGTGTGTAAGTTCTTTGAGTGTTTGGTAGAATTTGCCCGTGAAGCCATCTGGTCCTGGGCTTTTGTTTGTAGGGGTTTTTTTTATTACATATTCTATTTCATTTCCAGCAATCAGTCTATTCAATTGAGCTATTTCTTCTTGATTCAGTTTTGGCAGACTGTAATTCTCTAGAAAGTTGTCCATTTATATAAATATTATATACACACACACATGCACATAGAGAGGGAGGGAAGGGGAGAGAGAGAGAGCTCACAAACCACCCAGGTGTGTTCTCCCATGTAAGCAGCCCTCCAAGACTACAGTAGTTGTTCTCCCTAAACTCACAGAATGAGAAAAATATAAACAAAATGAAGCTCAGGAATCATTACCAGTTAAAAGAACAGGAGAACTCCCATGAAGGAGCTAATAATTAAATGGACCTCTGCAGTCTAATATGCAGAGTTCTAAAAGGTGATAGTGAAAATTCTGAAGGAATTAAGAACAGATATGAACGGTCATGCAGATTATTTTAGAAATGAACTAGAAAATATAGGAGAAGCCAAGAAAAAATAGAATAGTCATTTTCAGAGAGGCAAGCTGAGTTAAAGGCATTGAAGAGCAGAATGAATAATGCAGAAGAACAAATTAGTTAACTTGGAAGATAGAATAATGGAAATCACCCAATCAGAACATCAGACAAAAAAACAAATGAAAAAACACGAAAGCAACATAAGACATCTATGTGAAAATATAAAGCAGGCCAATATACCCATAACAGGAATTCCAGAAGGAGAAGGAAAAAAAAGGGGGGACTGAAATAATTTCTTCAAATATATTTGAGAAACCAAGTAAACAAAATAAGAAATGAAAAAGGAGAAATCTCAATGGGTACTGCAGAAATACAAAAAACCGAAAACCGTAAGACATAAATAAATCATATATCAACAAATTTGACAACCTGGAAGAAATGGACAACTTTCTAGAGACTTTACAGCCTGCCAAAACTGAATCAAGAAGAAATGTATCAATTGAACAGACTCATCACTAGAAGTGAAATTGAGTATGTAATTAAAAAAAAAAGTCCCTATAGGGAGTTCCCGTCGTGGGGCAGTGGTTAACGAATCCGACTAGGAACCATGAGGTTGTGGGTTCGGTCCCTGCCCTTGCTCAGTGGGTTAACGATCCGGCGTTGCCGTGAGCTGTGGTGTAGGTTGCAGACGCGGCTCGGATCCTGCGTTGCTGTGGCTCTGGCGTAGGCCGGTGGCTACAGCTCCGATTTGACCCCTAGCCTGGGAACCTCCATATGCTGCGGGAGCGGCCCAAAGAAATAGCAAAAAAAAAAAAAAAAAAAAAAAGTCCCTATAAACAAAAGTCCAGGACCAGATGGCTTCACAGGCAAATTCTATCAAACATACAAAGAACTTATACCCATCCTTCTTAAACTCTTCCAATGGGACCTAATCAGACTTACAAGCTTTTGCATAGTAAAGGAAACCATAAAAAAATGAAAATACAACCTATGGAATGGAAGAAAATTGTTGCAAACAATGCAACTGACAAGGGCTTCATCTCCAAAATATACAGACAACACATACAACTAAACAACAACCAACTGCTGTAATTAATAAGTCCACAAAAAACAAATGCTGGAAAGGGTGTGGAAAAAAGGGAACCCTCCTACATTGTTGATGGGAATGTAAATGGGTACAACCACGATGTAAAAGAGTATGGAGGTCCCTCAGAAAACTAATATAGGACTACCACGTGATCCAGCAATCCCACTCCTGGGCTTACATCCAGACAAAAGTTAAAAAAAAAATACATGCACCCATAAATTCATAGAAGCACTAGTCACAATAAACAAGACATGGAAACAACCTAAATGGCCATTGACAGATGATTGAATTAAGAAGATGTGGTATATATACACAATGAGATACTACTCAGCCATAAGAACGAATGAAACAATGCCATTTGCAGCAACATGGATGCACCTAGAGATTATCGCAAAAAGTGAAGTTAGGTTAGAAAGAGAAGGACAAATAGCATATGATATCACTTATATGTGGAATCTAAAATGTGGCACAAAGGAACTTACCTACAAAACAGAAACAGACTCACAGACGTGGAGAGCAGGTTTGTAGTTTCTGAAGAGGGATGGGGAGGCAATAGTGTAGACTGGGGTTTGGGGTTAGTAGATGAAAACCATTACATTTAGAATGGATAAGCAATTAGGTCCTACTGTCCAGCACAGGGAACTATATCCAATCTCCTGGGATAGACCATTACGGTAAAAAGCATGTTAAAAGAATGCATATATATTTACAACTGAATCACTTTGTCATAGAGCACAACACTGTAAATAAACTATACTTTAACAAAATAAATAAATAGACTATTGATAGGATTGTCTTCATTGCCATTTTTTCCCTTCTTTTCTGGTTGTTTTTGCAGTTCTTTGTTCTTTTTTGCCTCTTCTCTTGCAGTTTGATGATTTTCTCATCAAATGCTTCTCATCAAATGTGTTATGTTTGCCTTTCTCTTTACTTTTGTATTTTCTATTGTAGTTTTTTCCTCTCTGCTTACCATGTACTTCATATACGTTGACCCCAACTACATCTATTTGTTTTAAACTAATATTCACTTAAGTTCAAAGATCCTAACAGCTCTAATTTTTTGTACCACTCCCTAGTTTTGTTTTCTATGTCGTATTTTACATCTTCATGTCCATCCCTTGACTGTTCCTTGCAGTTACAGCTGACTTTACAATTTTTGTCTTTTAACCTTTCTAATAAAGGTGGTTGATTCATAGTCATTACTGTTTATTGGCCTTTAATGTGGGACTTTCTCCTTCCTACGATTTATTTCTTACTGTTGCTTTTTCCTTACTTAAGAAGTCCCTTTAAGACTTCTTTAAGGTCATTTTAGAATTGATAAACTCTTAGTTTTTGCTTATCAGAAGACCTCATTATCTTTCAATTCTGAATAATAACCTTGCAGGGTAGAGTATCCTACGTCATGGTTTTTTCCTTTTAACACTTTAAACATATCATGCCACTCTCTTCTGGCTTGCAAGTTTCTGCAGAAAAATCAGCTGCTGGCCTTACGGAGTTTCACTTACATGTGACTCTGTGTTTCTCTTGCTGCCTTTAGAATGCTGTCTTTAACTTTGCCATTTTAACTATGACATGTCTTGGCATGGGGCTCTTCCACTACATTTCGTTTGGAATTTTCTGTGCTTCCTGTACCTGGATATGTTTCCTTCTTCATATCTGGGGAGTCTGCAGCCATAATTTGAACAAAACATTTTCTACTTTTTCTCTCTTCTTATGGGACTCCTGTAATGTGATTTCTGGTATGCTTTATTTTGTCTCAGAGGTCCCTTAGACTATTCTCATTTTTTTAACTTTTCTTTTTAGTGTTCTGATTAGATGATTTTCATTATTCCGCCTTCCAAATTGCTTATACATTCTTCTGTATCACCTAATTGGGTCTTAATTTCCTCTAGCATATTTTGCATTCCAGTTATTATATTCTTCAGCTCTGGCTGGTTCATTCTTATACTTTCTAGTTCTTTGTTAAAATTCCCAGTTTCAGTTCCTTCAGGCTCTCAAATTCCTAATTCCAGTCCCATACACCTGACAGCCTTCTGGACTTCCTTGGTTGTCCCACCAGCTGGCCCCAAGCAAGGCCTGGAGCAGGGAGGCCATCTGCCCCACACAGCTCCACAGGATGGACTGACTCTACCCTCCTGCTCCTTTTCTCACCTAAGGTCCCAAGGTCCTCATTTGGACAGTGTCTGTGGGCTACAGCTGAGAGAAGTGAGGCTCTAGGCTGTGCAGATGACCTTGGCTGTGCAGCTTCAGATTCCATCCGTTTCCCTAGAACATCTTGACCACTCACCCCTTCACCACGATCTCCAACAGAGCAGCAGCAGTGCCTCCTTCCACATCACCATTAGGAACCTGGTACAAGGAAGCAAGCTTCTCTGTGAGATATCACTGGTGAGAGCTCTTCCTTCCAAGCCTGGAGTGTTCCCCTGACTTACCTGCAGTTTTAACCATCGTCCCAGACTCCAGAACAAACATGAGGAGTATGTGGCTTGGCTTTTGGTCAGGATCCTAGGTCCAGTTAGGGTTCAGTCAGGTCAGCTTAGGTCTAGGGAAGGGACTCTAGGGCTGAGAAACAGACTGCTCATTCAGTAACTAATGTCTCAGTGCCTTCAATATCTGGGGATTGAGCCTTTGGCCCCTGAGTTCAAAAGCAGAGCCATTAGCAGTGAGGCTTCCTGGACTAAGCTCAACTGGTAGAGACTTTACAGTCACTCTTGGAGGTAGGTATCCAGAATTTGAGAAATCCACGAGTGTAGGGTCACAGCAGTTTAGAACCCTAGGTGGATGAATCTAACCCTTCAACCTTGTGGCTGGGGAGACACTCAGAATGGGACAGGATTTGCCTTTGTCCAGGCTTGTTTCCATTACAGTTTCCTGGGAGCTATGTTCTGGGTCTGAGTGGGCAGCCCTGTCCCACTCTGTGCTCTGTTTATCTTCTTGATGCTGTTTCCAGCGCCACAAGATGGATGACCTCCTGATTTCCTATATTAGCCAGATGCTCACAGCCATGAGCAAACAGCAGGGCTTCAAGAGTGGCAAGTGAGCAGTGGGAAGGTAGCCCTGACTCTGTGTCTTCTCTTTAGGCAGCAGCTGGCTCAGGACTATTGGCTACCTCTGCAGCCAGGGGAGATCTCTGCCATATAGTCGGTGAGGCTGGGTCAGCTGGCCACCATTAACCATAACAACATGACCTCTGATTCTTACTACAGAGAGATGGCCTTGCAGCTCCCTTCCACCCACCCCTGAAACACCGGGTTGGTTTTAGTCCTGGTTTACCATGGCCTTCCCAGTTGTAAGAGCCTGTGGTCTTTAGATGCCACTCTTAGACCAGCCCTATCATGCAACTTCTTTTGACTTTCTGTGCACCACTGGGGTAGGGAATCAAGAGGACAATGTAAACCAAACCAACCAAACCAAGAATATTCTGAAACCTAAGGGACTGCCTCAACTCCCCTAAGTCCAGGAGCCTCGGCTGGGGTGAGGAAGACAGGCCACTTTTATATACTACAATGTGAGTGTTGAGTCCCTGTCCAAGCACCCCCTGATCATCTCGGGGCATAAAGCACGTGTTTCATCCTCTGGCCGTGTAGTGTCTTTGCTGAGAGATGGGAAGGGCGGTGTGTGGGGCCAGGACAGAGTCCTGTGGGAAAATGGCCTCTGTAACTGTCTCCTTGGTCTGTGTGTGCAGGGTCAAACTAGTCTGGGTTTGGGGGCTAGAATGCCTGAGCCCACAGTGTGCTTGAAAGGGACTTAAAGGGACTGGCTAGGACCGGGGCAGGTTGGGGGGAAATGCTGATGTCAGCCCGGGAGGTGGAAACCTAAGCGTGGATGGGCTGGAGATCTAAAAGGGGAACCAGCTTCTGGGCCTTATCTAGGGATACTGGATCCAGAACGACCCTTTAACCTGGCCAGAATCATCTCCTTGGCTCATCAGGAAACCTCTGAAAACCCCAGGAAAAATGCTGCTTTGGGTTAAATTCTTACATCCAGTGGGTGCTTATAAAATATTACTTTGTGACCAGGGTGGAACAAACAAGTCTGGACATGATCTGGGGAGGTCTACGGTGGGGTCTTCATATGCGGAAGGTGTGCTTTGGTGGTGAGGCACCCTTCTTGACTGTGGCTGGAATGAGTGCCTGGAAAAGTGATGAGGATTATCCCCCTGACGCAGGCATATTTTTAATCTTCCCTCAAGGTCCCCTTGATACTTCAGCAGAGCCATCCCAGTTCCACTTGCCCTCATATACCCAAGTGGCTGGGATCACCTGTAACTAGGCATTGAATCACTCCACAGGGAGTGTTACTTCTGTTCTCTCCAGATGTCTGTGTGGGAGCCAGAGAGGCTAGCTGTTGAAATGGAGGTCCCAAACCAGAGACCCCTGCTTTCTGGGATGACAGTGTTGCTATCTAAGGCTTTCATGCCCAAGACATGTTTATATGACTCCACAGGATAAATCACAGCCAGTGTTATGGTGGTCTTCCCCTACATATCATCAAATAGATGGGGATACTCAGGTCCAAAGAAGGAGTGTGAATAGGTGATGGTCAAATAGTGCACTTCAATTAACTGCTTCTAACATCGGACTCCCAGACAAAAGGGGCTTGAGACGCTTGTTCTAAGTTCTAGTTTCCCTTCAAGGCCAAAGGCTATTGGGTGGACATGAGATTATACCAATCATCTCATTGTGGAATTAGCCAATGACAAGCTATTAGGAAGTACCTAAGTACTCCACTGCATACAGGCTGGCAATATGCATGTAGGATGAGATCTTTGCCCCCAACTCATGCTCATGTCACATCTCATTATATGACTCAGGTATCATCTCCTAGTCTTTGTCAGTCTCAGTGACCAGAGAAGGGTCCAAAGAGTCTCAATTACCTTATGACCTTCCTGAAAGGTTCTTTATTGGTGAACATGCTTGTGTTCACCACAGCCATTCTTTTAGCAGGGAATGTTATAAAAGTTTAGGATGAGATAAATCCTATGACACACAGAGAGCAAACAACTCCAGCTCCAAGACAACTATTTTCCCCTTGTTCATACCATTGAGATGCATTCTTTATAGAAAGCCCGGACCAGAATGGTTCTCCTGACAACCTCAATGGATCTTCTGCATTCCTTTCTTTAACATCAGATCACCCTGAGGCACAGAGAAGAAAGTGAAGAAGGCAAAAAAAATAAAAAAATTAAAAAATAAAGTGCAACAACAACAAAAAATATTGCAACCAAGTATATCGATTTCCCATTTACCGAGTTCTAAGCCCCACCACTGGCTCCAGGACTTCTGGGAGGCACGAGGGAGGTGGTGGAGCTTGCTGGCTGGACGTGAATCCACAGCTGGAAAGGGTTTTTGAACTTATCAGCAAGAACAATATTTATTCTAATAAACGCACAATTTATTGTAAAAAAAAAAAAGAAAGAAAGAAAATGAAGAGGGCAAGGTATGGCTAAATTTTCCCTAAGAACATACTATAGAAGAATGACTTCATGCTAGTGGAGCAAGAATATACTGTTTTAAAGGATTCCTGGGAGGATGATTCAACAATGGGAGTCTCAGGATTGAATTTCATGATAAGGGCCTCTTTGAAGGGTTCTGTGAGTCCCAAGGTCTTTGTGGCAGAGTATCACTATGTCTCAATGAAGGGGACCTGTCTGATGACCCTTTGGATGGGAACTTTGTTTGACAGTCTTCTTGGGGAATACTGGTGGCGTGGCCTCCCCCTTGGGCGGCAATGGTGGTCTGACATCCAACTCGGTGAACACTAGCGGCTTGATCCTCTCTGTGGGAGACTTGGGTGGTTTGACATTCCCCGTGTTGAGCGCTGGTGGTATAATGCCATTCCTGCAGGAGGGGGTTTGACGTTCTTGTTGGGTGTCACTGGTGGTTTAACATACTTCTTGGGGGATACTGGCTGTGTGACATCCTCCTCAAGGGGCACCATTGGTTTAATGTGTCCTTTGTGGAACACTGGTGGTTTGCATCCTCCTTGGGGGGCACTGGTGATCTGATTTCCTTGGAAAGCCCTGGTAGAATAATGTTTCCTTTGGGAGGGTACTGGTGGTTTGATGGCATCTTCCTTGGGGGACGCTGTAATACAGAGGGAACTTGGGTATCTTAAGATTCTTTGGATCTAGGCTGATCAGAAGGTAGGCATGATTCTTCGCCTATGTTAGGGGCTGTTTCCAGAATGTTGGGGGGTAGGGGATAAAAAAGACATACATATCGATTCCTTAATGTTACACTACCCCAATCTGTGTTTATTATGTGGTGAACTCAAAGATATCTATTAAATGTTAGAACCACTCCCAGCCCCTCAGGCTCATGCTTCTAAGCTTCCTCCCCCAAGATTTTGGGCAAACTTATACATGGCCTTTCAATTCTTTCTGGTGCAAAAAAGTCCATTATGTGAGGGTAAGGCTTACCAAGGAAGCTCTCACAAAGTAGGGACTAACATTTGCTTAAAGATTATATATTTTACAATAAATGCTTTCAAATAAGCATATAGAAAAATGAACACATTTTTCCAGTAGAATTTAAGCTTCTAGAGGGAAGAGACTTTGACTCCCTTGCTGCTATATTTCCAGTTCCCAGAAAAATGTGTGTCACATACTAGCTGCTTGGTAAATATTGTTTGACTAATTATTAGTAGAAAAACTGGTAAGAGAGAGTTACAGAATTTAGACCTACTTCATACTCAAGAAAAAAATTGTAATGGATAAAACACAAGGAAAAAAGCTTATTTAAATTAATTAAAAACAATAATTTTTGAGTTCCCATTGTGTCTCAGTGGGTTAAGGACCCAATGTAGTATCCATGAGGATGCAGGTTCGATCCTGGCCTCATTAGTGGGTTAAGGATCTGACATTGATGTATGTTGTGGCATAGGTTGCAAATGTGGCTGGGATATGGTGTTGCCATGGCTGTGGCATAGGCCTGCAGTTGCAGCTCCAATTTAACCCCTAGTCCAGGAACTTCCATATGCCACAGGTATGAACATAAAAAAGAAAAAATAGCAATAATAGTGTGGAAATATGAGGCTCAAATCAAGAAAAACGTGATAATCCAAAGACACCAGCCCACACCAAACTATATACTGTCTACAATAAACTCACTTTAGATATAAAGACATAGATAGATTAAAGGTAAAAGGATAGAAAAAATTGTGATATCGTTGTACAACTATAAATGGAGTAAAATTCACTGAGTTAAAAAAGGATAGAAAAACATATATCTTTTTAACTCTATTGAAAAGAAAGATGAAGTTACTGTTAATACTGCACCAAGTAGATTTCAGAGCAAAAGTGTCAACCAGTGCTAAGACATCAAGTAAGAGAAGTATATTATCTAAGGAAGGATTTCTAGAGAATAATGCTGACTAGCTGTGCATCTCCCCACACATTCTCTTAATGACCATAGAGAGCAACAAGGAGAGAACAAACAAACAAAAAACAGAAAAAACATCCCCTCAAACAAAAGAATACAAACAGCAAGTTAAGCAGGTGTGGAAATAAAGCCCAGGAAGCAGCAGAGTTAGTGCTGGAGCTCTCAGTGGTGAAGAGAGATCAGAGAGAGGTATGAAGAAGAGTGAAAAATGCAGGGAAGCTTTTGTGAGGGGTGGCACCTGGAAAAGGTCAAACAAAGGATTACCCTAAGAAGGAGAGATCTCATGTTGAACAGGAACTACTGACAGCAGATCAGAATCCTGGCAGTGAGAGCACTGGGATCGAAAGGAAAGGATTCCAAAGTTTAGGAGACTGGAAAGAAGTCTTGGAAGATGGCTTCTAACAGAAAGCGGGCGGGGGGGGGGGGGAGGAATACTGGAAGGTGGTGGAATCCTACAGGAGGCAGCAGCCAGTTTCTAAAGAAAAGTTAGGAGGAATCTGACATTAGGGATGCTATTGTAACATGACAGATTAGAAAGATCACGGGAATCCTGTCTCCCAAAGGGTCACTATACATTAAAAAAAAAACCACCTGCTTTTAATTTGAGCAACAAAAGAAGGAAACTTCAAACTAAGAAAAATGGAACATGTCCAAGATTCTTCTCTTCTAACACATTATATAATTTACCAACTAATAATCAGTTCATGAAATTCAATATATTATACTATGAACTAGAAAAATTACACTAAAGCATTTTTATGGAGACACTATGAGAACCAACAGAATATTATGCCATGAAGCAAAGTAAGAGTCCAACATGAATTAAATAAAAGTTTTTAAAAAGCAACTACATATTTGAAAGAATACCATGAAACAAAAATGAAAAAACTCAGATATGGGAAAGCAATAGGAAGATATGAAATGGAAACTGGCAGGACTGAATGAAAATGAATAAAAAGATAAGAGATTACTTGCAAGGAATATAAAGGATAAAAGCTGAATAAGTGGCATAAAGAACACCAATGTCCAGGAATTCCAGTTGTGGCTCAGTGGTTAACGAATCCGACTAGGAAGCATGAGGTTGCGGGTTCAATCCCTGGCCTTGCTCAATGGGTTAAGGATCCAGCGTTGCCGAGAGCTGTGGTGTAGGTGCAGACACAGCTCAGATCTCGCGTTGCTGTGGCTCTGGCGTAGGAGGGCAGCTACAGCTCCGATTCAACCCCTAGCCTGGGAACCTCCATACGCCGCAGAAGTAGCCCAAGAAATGGCAAAAAGACAAAAAGACAAAAAAAAAAAAGAAAAATGTCTAAACTCAGGAAAATAAAACAAATGAGGTAATAAAAACAGATTAGAAAGAATCTGTAATGAACAATCCAAAAAGGAATTTTTACAAAATCCATTTACAATAGAACCAAAAAGAATAAAATATTTATGAATAAATTCAGCAACAAAAAACAAAGTCTTGAACACTGAAAACTACCCCCCTAAAAAAAGCCTGCTGAAGGTAATTAAAGAAGATATATATAAATGGAAAGATATCCCAGGTTCATAGATTAGAAGACTTAATATTGTTGACATGACAATACTACCCAAAGTACTCTACAGATTTGATGCAATCTCTACCAAGTTCCCAAGGGCATTTTTTTTTTTCTTTTATAGACACACCTGTGGCATATGGAAGTTCCCAGACTAGGGGTCAAATCAGAGCTGCAGCCACAGGCCTACTCCACAGCCACGGCAACGGCAGATCCAAGCTGCATCTTCAAACTATGCTGCAGCTTGCGGCAACACCAGATCCTTAACCCAGTGAGCAAGGCCAGGGATTGAATCCACATCTTCACAGACACTATGTCAGGATCTTAACCTGCTGAGTCCATGGGAACTCCAAATGGCATTTTTTAATATTAAAATTCATATGAATTGCAAGGGTACCTGGAAAGTCAAACAATCTTAAAAAAAAAAAAAAGGAACAAAATGGGAGGACTTACACACCCATTTTCAAAATTTACCACAAAGCTACAGTAATCAAAACAGTGTGATACTGGCATAAATGCAGACATACAGACCAATGGAATAGGACAGAGAGCCCAGAAATATAGTCAATTCATCTTAGGCAAGGGTGCCAAGACCATTCAATGGGGACAGGTCAGGCTTTTCAACAAGTAGTACTGGGAAAACTTGGAAAAGAATGAAGTTGGACCCTTACTTAACACCATATATGAATATGAAGTCAAAAATGGATCGAAGACCTAAATGTATGTGCTAAAACTATAAAACTTTCAGAAGAAAAAATTGCTGTCTGATTTGACCCTTAGCATGGGAACCTCCATGTACCACAGGTGCAGCCCTAAAAAAAAAGACAAGATAAAATTTGTTACATATAGGGAGTTCCCACTGTGGCTCAGTGGTTAACAAATCCGACTGGGAACCATGAGGTTGCAGGTTTGATCCCTGGCCTCGCCCGGTGGGTTGAGGATCTGGCATTGCTGTGAGCTGTGGTGTGGGTCGCAGATGCAGCTCAAATCCCGCGTTGCTGTGGCTGTGGTGTCAGCCAGCGGCTACAGCTCTGGTTGGACCCCTAGCTGGGAACCTCCATATGGTGCCGTGGGTGCGGCCCTAGAAAAGGCAAAAAGACAAAAAATTAAAAAAAAATTGTTACATATATCCTATCATTTTTTAAAAAAACAAAAAACACTGTTACTAAAGTTTTGTTTGACTAATGTTGTCTGTCTACCTAATGTGCACTCGTTCCGTTCCTTTCCCCAATCATTTCCAATCTTCAAATTCCAGTTCTAATTTTTCTAATTAGAAATCTAACTTCCCAGGCTCCTTCCAGTTCCAAAGTTTGTCACTTTTTTTTCTGGATTTCAAGAACTCTCACTGTCTGAGTGAATTAATTTGACAATTAATGATTTTCTGCCTGGTGACAGTTCTTCTGCTTTCTTACCTTAAAAAATTTTTAAATATTTGTATGTAGAAACAGATTAATTTAAACTCAGTATCATCTCGACTAGACTACGTACACTAGATTAAATCTTATCTAAGTAAGTGGCAATATCCTATTCTTGATGTTAGTAAAGATGAAAGTTTTTAGAACTTGTGCCTGGGTTTGATTAATAACAGATTTTAAAATATTCCATTTTATCCCAATTCACCACTTCTTTCACTTGTAGATCCCAGGAATTTCTTCTTTCAGGTTCTCCATGTTGAGGAAGCTCTAGACACTTGCTGTGGGTCTGATTTTTAGTCATTAGGTTGGCACAGGATTATGCGCATCACCCCAGTGGGGGAGCAGCCAATGATAAGCTATAGACAGCACCCCACTTATGCTGGATTAAAGAATGTGTGTGTGGGATGAGATCTTTGCCCCTAACTCATGCTCACGTCATCTCTAACTCTCTGACTCAGGACAGCATAGTGCTGGCACTCATCTAGCCTCTGTCAGCCTGAGTGACCACAGAGGGGCCCGAAGAATAGACCATTTACCTTCAGGGTTCCTGAGAGATTGTCTTTATTTACATGCTGATGTTCACCATAGATGAGATAAAACCTGTAACGCTCCGAGAACAGCGAGCTCCAGCTTGAAGACCGCAAAACTCTTCTTCCTTACCTATCCCTGTAAGACGCTTTTTTTTAAATAGGAAGGAAAAACCAGAGCGGTTTTCCTGAGAGCCTTAATGATTCTTCTGCACTGCTTTCTTGAGCCCTCCACACCATCACCACACTTAGGCACAGAGAGGAAGAAGAAGGGGGCGAGTTGTGACTAATCCCTCTTTGAAGAAATCCCTAAGGAAAACAGGCTGGATGTGGTGGAATAAATCAAAGAGGATTCTTCGGATGATTCAACAGCTGGGAGCTTTTCAGGTTGTGTTTTAGGATGAGAGAGTTCTGTGGGGGAAATTATCTCACTTGCCTCCAAGGCAGACAATGTATTTTGGAAGAGAGCCTCTCTCGTGGACTCCCGGACGGTTGCTTGGGTAGGTTCAAAGGCCTTCATGGTATGCAGCGGTTGTCTAAAGTAATCCTTGTGAACCATGGGTTTCTTGATGGTTTCCTTGACTGACTCTTGCTTTCGAGCTTTCTTCTCGGGCACTACTGAAAAATGGCTAGAGTGTGGTTGCTTCCTTATGCTCCTGGTTAAAGATGGGTAGTGGGCTGTGTGAGTCCAAGGGATCTCCATAACGCGGGTGGGAGGCTCCATGGATAAATTTGAAGCTTTTTGACTCTGACGTTTTCCCTTTTGGAGGTTGATACTCGGAGAGTCTGTGGGATACAAAAGAAAAAAACAACAACAACACACTCCTCAAATGTCACTTCTCTAATCTTTGCCAGTCATGTGGTAAAATCCTAATCATCTTTAAAATGTTAGCGCCTCACTTACCACCTTGGGTCCTTTCTTCCTATTTCTCTCCCTTCCCAGGCTTTGGGCAGTCTTTGTTGACGTCCTCGATTCAGCACGGTGCTGGAGTTTAATAGTCTATACGTGAGGTTTTAGCGCATCATGGAAGCCTCAGAAGGCAAAGACTGACATTTACTTAAAGTGCATGCATTTCACAACCACTGTTTCCAAATCATTTTGAATAGAAAAATGAACACATTCTCCATTAGAATGTGAGCTTTTTAAGGACAGTCTTTGTCTTGTTTGCCACCACATACACAGTGCTTAGAAGTGTCTGCCACACAGTAAGTGCTCAAAAATAATTTTTATCTCACTGATAGAAAAAAAATAGATGGAGACTTTCAGTAATGGAGCTAGGACATTCACTCCTATCAAAGACAAATTAAAAATGGATAATATATACAACCAAGAAAACATCTTAAATTTATCTAAGAATTTACAATGTATGGTGAGAAACCATGGGGCCAAAACCTAGACGAAAGTGAGATTCCAAAGAAATAAACCCAAACTTGGTTATAGTTGCCCTGAGTGTAATTTCAATACTGATAAGAGCTGAACATGAGAGCTTCATTTCTTGTCAGCTTCACAGAAGATTTCTATTGCACTTGAATTGACTTGGTAGGTCAATTCCATGACAACAATATCTATGATAGTAAGATTTCTAATTAATGAAAGTGGTATGCTGCTCCATTTATCTGGGTCTTCTTTTTCTCACTAAACTGTTGTAGTTTTCAATGACCAATCATCTATCTTCTTTGCAAGGGCTTGCAACATTTCCCTTAATTTTTCCAATTTATGTTTTTATGCTGCTGTAAATGATGCCATTTTAACTTAAAATTTCCAATTATTCACTGATAATATATAGACATGCAATTGAGTTTTTCTGTATACTAACTTTGTATCCTAAGACATTGCTCAACCTACTTTTTAGTTCTGGAAGATTTTTTGATTCATTAGAATTTTTAATGTAAATAATAACTTCAAATCGAGAGATTTATTTCTTCTTTATGCCTATTATTATTTTTTATGCCTATTATTTATCTTAGTGAACTGGCTAGGATATCCAGCACAATGCCAAATAGAAGTGGTAAGATCAGATATCCTTGTTCATTGCTTTATTTTTTAATTGAAATACAGTTCATTTACACTGTATCTGGATACAGCAAAATGACCCAGATATATGTACGTATTCTTATTTTTCTCCATTATTGTTTATCATAGGATATGCAGTTCCTTGTGCTATACAGTAGAACATTATTGTTTAGTAGTTTGTACCTGCTAATCCTCAAACTCCTAATTTATTCCTTCCCTACCCCATTTCTTCTTTGGTAACCATAAGTTTCTTTCCTATGTCTGTGTACCTACTTCTGTTTTGTAAATAAGTTAATTTGCGTTATATTTTAGATTCCACATATAATTGATACCATATGGTATTTGTCTTTCTCTTTGTGACTTAGTATGATAATCTCTAGGTCCATCCATGTTGCTGCAGGTGGTAGTTATTTCCCTTTTTAGCAGCTGAAGAGTATTCCACTGTGTGTCTGCGTGTATATACATATATGTATACATATACACATACATATATGCACATATGTATATATACACGTGTGTACACACATATACACGTATACATACATGTGTGTATACACACGTGTATATACATTTACATACATATACACACATGTATATACACATATTATATATGGTATATGTATACACACATGCATATGTATATACACATATGTACATATGGTATATGTATACACATATGTATATACACATATGTACATATACACACATATATGTATACACACACATACACACACAAACACATACTTACGTACATAGAAGAGGTATATTTTCAAATTAGAATTTTCTCTGGATATATGCCCAGGATTGGAATTGCTAGATCATAGAGCAACTCTATTTTTTGTTTTTTGAGGAACCTCCAACTATTTTCCATAGTGGCTGCATCAATTTACATTCTTATCAACAGCGTAGGAGGGTTCCCTATTCTCCAGAACCTCTCCAGCATTTTTTATTTGTAGATCTTTTAATGATGACCATTTTGACTGGTGATGTGGTAACACTGTAGTTTTGATTTGTATTTCTTAGTAATTAGCAAAGTTGAGCATCTTTTCTTGTGCCTACTGGCCAACCATATGTCTGCCTTGGAGAAATGTCTATTTAGGCCTTCTGCCTATTTTTTGATTGGGTTGTTTGCTTTTTATGATACTGAGTTGAATGAGCTATTCATATATTTTGGAGACTAAGCCCTTGTTGGTCACATTATTGGCAAATATTTTCTCCCATTCCACAGACTGTCTTTTCATTTTGTTTATGGTTTCCTTTTCTGTGTGAAAGCTTCTAGGTTTGATTAATTCCATTTGTTTATTTTTGCTTTTATTTCTAGTGCCTTGGGAGGCTGACCTAAGAAAACATTAGTAGAATTTATGACAGAGAATGTTCTGCCTATGTTCTCTTTAAGGAGTTTTGTGTGTCATGTCTTATAGTTCAGTTTTTACGCCATTTTGAGTTAATTTTTGTGTATGGTGTAAGGGTGTGTTTTAACTTCACTGCTTTATATGCACCTGTTTGGTTTTCCCAACACAACTTGCTGAAGAACTCTTTTTTACAATTACATATTCTAGCTTCTTTTGTCAAAGACTAATTGACCACAGATGTGTGGGTTTATTTCTGGGCTCTCTATTCTGCTCCATTGATCCATATGTCTATTTGTGTGCCAATACCACACTGTTTCAATTACTGTTACTTTGCCATATTTTCTGAAGTCTGGGAGGGTTATACCTTCTGCTTTGTTCATTTTCTCAGGATTGCTTTGGCAATCCTGGCTCTTTCATGGATCCATACAAATTTTAGAATTATTTGCTCTAGTTCTGTGAAAAATGAAATGGTTAGTTTCATAGGAATCACATTAACCTGTAGACTGCTTTGAGTAATAGAGCCATTTTAACAATATCAGTTCTTCCAATCCAAAAGCATTGGATATCTCTCCATTTCTTTAAATCATGTTCAATTTCCTTTATCAGTGTTTTATACTTCTCAGTATATAAGGCTTTCATTTCCTAGGTAAGGTTTATTCCTAATTATTTTATTTTTTGATGTGGTTTTAGAGGGGATTTCTTTCCCTTTCCCTTTCTGATATGTTTAGTGTGAAGAAATGCAATTGATTTCCATATGTTAATCTTGTATCTTGCTACTTTGCTGAATTTGTTTATCAGTCCTAATAGTTTCTGTGTGGAGTCTTTAGGGTTTTCTATATATAGGATCATGTCCTCTGTATACCATGACAATTTTACCTCTTCTCTTCCAATTTGGATAACTTTTTTTCTTTCTAATTGCTGGAGCAAGGCCTTCAAATACTATAAGTGGTGAGAATGGACATTCTTTTCTTTGCCAGGATTTACAGTAAGCCTTTCAGGTTTTCACCATTTAGTATTAAGTTGGCTATGCATTTGTCATAAATGGCTTTTCTTATGTTGAATTACGTTTCCTCTCTGCCCACTTTGGTAAGTTTTTTATCATGAAAGGATGTTGAAATTTTTTCTTCCAACTTTCCTGTAACTTTAATCAAAAAAAATTTAAGGGAGTTCCTGTCGTGGCGCAGTGGTTAACGAATCCAACTACGAACCATGAGGTTGCGAGTTCGGCCCCTGTGCTTGCTCAGTGGGTTAAGGATCCAGCGTTGCCATGAGCTGTGGTGTAGGTTGCAGACGCGGCTCAGATCCCGCGTTGCTGTGGCTCTGGCGTAGGCCAGTGGCTACAGCTCTGATTCGACCCCTAGCCTGGGAACCTCCATATGCCGCAGGAGTGGCCCAAGAAATAGCAAAAAAAAAAGACAAAAAAATTTAAATTATAGTTGATTTCAATGTGCCAATTTCTCCTGTACAGCAGTGACTTATATATATATATATATATATACACACATTACGTTGAATTGTACTGAATGCCTGTTTTGCATCTTAGATGATCATGCAATTTTTGTCTTTTCTTTTATTGATGCCTTTAAAAGGCTGAAAAAATACATCCTGAACCTGTAGAGGTGATGAAAACCTTCTGGTGGCAGCAGCAGGTGCAGCAGTGTGTAAGCCCCATTCCCAGGAGTGGTTGTGCTGCAAGATGTGCCACTATGTGTTCAAGGCTCTATTCTATCAAACATGAATGAAACTGGGCTGAGGTTCTAGCCTCTTTCCAGTCTTCCTTGTTCCTTCTCTGATTCTAAATTTGGTCCTGCCCATTCTAGGTACTCAAACAGCCTTTCAATGTATTTACTTAGATCTGGAAAAATTGGCTTTTGCAAATGGACAATGAAAAACTCTTAAAAACAAGAAAAATTCTTTATTTTCTACTCAACTTATTTTCTTATCATCACTTCAACATGGTATGAAGTGGGGATCAAGTTAACATTTTTTAAATCCAATTTACATAGTTTTCTTTTTTTAACTTTCCCTCAAAAATTCTCTAGACCCGAGAGAGGATGCTTTGTCTTGCCTCATTGGCACAGGTTCAAAAATACCTCACATGGAATGTGCAGATAAAGCCTATGTGGTGTTCAGCATAAAGAAAACACACACACACACACACACACAAAACTACTCTCTCCCACCCATGCCTCCCTCACCATTTCCATAATCTTTTCATTTCTTGGCTGGATTACTGTTACACACTGAATTGTGTACCCTACAGATTCGTATGTTGAAGCCATAACCTCCAATACCTCAAAACCTGACTATATTTGGAAACTGGGCCTTTAAAGAGGTGATTAAAACGAGGCCATTGGGGTAAGCTCTGGTCCAACTGAGCAGAGAAGAGAAAAACTGAACACAGAGAGGATATGAGGGTGTGCAGAGGGGACACATGGGGCGGGGCGGGGGAGGCGCTCAGAAGTAAGGCTGCATGAGGACAAAGCAAGAAAGTGGCTATTTACAAGCCAAGAAAAGAGCTCTCAGAAGAGACGAAACCTGCCGACACAATGATCTTGGACCTCTAGCCTCCAAAACTGTGAGAAAATAAAGGTCTGTTGTGTAAGCCACCCGGTCTTTGGTATTTTGTTATGATAGCCCCAGTTTGTTCATACGACTACTGCAAAATCATAAAGCAGCTGGAATGCAGTCTTCAGTCTTAACAGCTGACAGAGTGGACTTCTCAAAAGCCAGGTAACTCAGACTTGAATCTCTCTGTCCCTTAAGAGATTTCAGTGAACTTGGCTTGAACCTAGTTTCACAAAATGAAAGTCTATTTCCTGTCATTTAATTTATTCACATTTCTGAACTTTTTTTATGGTCCCTGTGAATCCATTCTGCAACTCTAAGTACTATATGAGTTTAACCCTTTGCCAACTGGTACACAGCATCTCATAATCTTCACCACTATCCACAAGAAATTAAATTAATTCATAATTTTGTGACCATACCATCTTTACTTAAGGATCCAAGAGCTATGAGAGGAAACTGTACCATGTACTGCACAGTCCTCTGACTCCTAACGGGTTTATCCTCTGATGTTGCACTGGCTTCCCAAACCAGTAACTCACTGTGTGATTACAGAATAAACTCTAGCTTCCCTTCTCCTTACTGGGCCTGTCTCAGTTTCTCAACCCCTGAGTTACTCTGATGCATATTAAGTTATTCTGCTATTCCATCCCTTCACACCGAAGTCTAAGCATATTGTTCTCTTGTTTGAAACTCATGTGCCATCACCTGATTGGTTATACGCAAAGCCTAGATCCTAGTTCAGGATTCCAAGATAGCTGCACTTGTCTCCCTCCACCTTCCAATCTCCATCTCTCACAGCTGAAGCCCCATAAAGCACATTAAGCCCTGACGGGCATGGAAGTGTCCCTGTCCTGGCCTTCAGTGCCTGGTCTAAGGGTGTCAGCAGCTATGCCTTGCCTGCTTCCTCACTGCTCTCTGTGGAACACCCTCTTTTCTCTTGGGCCACCCTCTATTGACAGCTTTCAGTTACTTCAGCCTCTCAAGAGTTCCTGGCACAAAGTGAGACTCAATAATTGGGTGATGAATGAATATATCAGCAAGTGAACGGAGTTCCCATCGTGGCGCAGTGGAAATGAATCCAACTAGGAACGGTGAGGTTGCGGGTTTGATCCCTGGCCTCGCTCAGTGGGTTAAGGATCTGGCGTTGCCACGAACCGTGGTGCAGGTCGCAGACATGGCTCGGATCTGACATTGCTGCAGCTCTAGTGTAGGCTGGCGGCTGTAGCTCTGATTAGACCCCTAGCCTTGGAACCTCCATACGCTGTGGGTGAGGCCCTATGAAGACAAAAAAAAAAAAAAGTGAACAAAGAAATATCCATATTCGAAATCTTCCAAGGTGTCTCATGGCTTACACAATAAACTCCAACATAATGCCTGATGCCAAAAGCCCCCCAGAATCTGTGCCCAGCCTATCTGTCAACCTCTCGCTGGTCCCCGCCAAGTGATTTCAGACTCCTTCAACTATTATCAGAAACATTAAGGAAGGCACTGTGTCCCGGAGGCAACAAGCAGGAATAAAGAAACATATGAGGGTGGGCTAGGCCTCTGACTTTACCTGTGACAGTGCTGCTGCTTTTGAGTAATGTTTCTTTTTTGCTCTTTCTCCACCTGCAAGGAAGCAGACTACCTATGAGCCTCATAGACCTCTTCCAAAAAAAAAAAAAAGCCAATAATCCAAGCAATTATTTGCAATAATTCGAAAAGAACATCATCCAGTCAAATACTCAATTAGGTAGAGGGTTTGTAGTTTCACCCTTTAAATGACACCTCAAATGAAGAAACGGTGGACATGAGGAGGTCTCAACTGTCATGGTCTCTTCTAGCTAATTCTTCTACCAGATGTCCCCTCTCCCACCCTGTACTTTGCAATATTATAGCATCTGCCTTGCAAGGATTCTCAAATGTCATTTTCTTGGACAGATTTTTTAAGATCTATGACCTGGAAAGGGCAATGATTCCAAGGGTTGCCCAGCAGCCAAGGGCAAAGCCAGGACAAATATCGAGGCTTCCCAGATTGTGAACTTGCCCTGACACGGCACCCCGCTATGTGCAATTCTGTGGAAAGTGGGACAATTTGGAGGCACTTTGGTGAACAACCTTTGGTCCCTGTCCCCTCCCAGTTGATCCACACTGAATCTGTAGTCACAGGCTTTGGTTAAGCTTTAGTAAGAGTCCTCGTCCTTCAAATGTGGTCTCATGTTCAGTAGGTAGATGGTGTGTGAGGAGCTGCAGGCAGCGTGAGAAGAGATGAGAGGTTCAGATGATACAACCCTGTCTCCCTGAGGATTTGCCATGCGGGATTATGAGAAAAATGTACTTGTTTTTTCTCAAATTTCCGTAAGAACCATTTATACTTTTATTTTGGGGGAAAAAATCACTTAAAATTACAAATATATGCTTACCAATGGAAATAAAATATGGCAACAATAAAAACTGCAGAAACACAATCCATGAGAATCCATATGAACATGTAGAAATTTGGTGTCTGCAAAACAGAGAACAGAGTTAAAGGATGTAGAGCTGGAAGGGATTTTAGATCCTGTGGGCCAAGTCCCTTTCCTGGCTGCCAGGGCTGGAGTGAGGGCAGCCCAGACAGAGGAAGCTTGATTGATGAAGCTGGTCTCCAGCACAGAGTATCTGCTGCAATTCTAGCAATCACCGCTCACAAGGGCAGAGGGCTCCACGAGGGATTAAACACATCTCACCCTTCATCTTCCTAGATCCCCAACACAAAGGTCACATAGGAAGTCTATTCTGGAGCCAAGATCTCAGCCCAAGCTTCTTCTTGACTTCCAGTGCTCTATGTTTTCATGGCTTCCCAAACCTCGCTATGTATCCGGGTCTACATGAGCAGCTTTTAGCAATATAGGTTCCTGGGCCTCACTACAAACTCAGGAATTAGAATTTTGACATTTTTAACAAGCTCCACAGGAACAAGCAACCAGCCGGTGAACCAGCATTTAGGAATCATTCTCCTAAATGTTCACACCTCACATAAGTATGTTGAAATTATAATTCTTGCCTAACATGCCTGAATCACCCATTTCACAGAGCTCCATATTTTAGCTTCTGTTGTATGAGTTTTCTAATTCCCTGGTGTGATCCTCCCTTTCCACCTTCATTGTCCTCCAATATTACTAGAGGTGTGGGTATTGTCATTTTTTATTCTTATGCCACTTCTACCCTATCTCAAGGTCTTCCCTTGGACTGATTACTAATGATAATAACACAAAGGATCCTAATAATGATGAGAACAACAACGAACATTGCTAAGCATTTACAGGAGCTAAGGACATGTCCCAAGGACATGAAGGCTGTTTTCACAGCTAATCCTCGCTTCAGCTCTCCTAGGCTGGTACAATAGAAGCGCTTAAGAAACTGCCACTAAACTGAGGCTTGTAATCTCCTCTTGGAACCTGACTGACCAATGGCTTGGTCTGCTCCAGGATGCCCACCAGGCGAGCTGTATGGTCACCAAGAATCAGTAGTTCTTACCGTCCATGTGGCTTAGAATGGCTGTACCTGTTGTTATAACGCCACAGTGTAATTAAATATTACTTAGATCTATAAAATCTGAGTTTAAAAAGTATGGCAGTTTCAAGGAAACTAAGTGATACTTTGAAAAACCTGACAAGGACAGAAAAAGTCATTAAAAAATAAACTGCAATTGACTTAGGTGTGAGTGAAACACTAAGAGATGATGGGGTGGGAGAATGATAAAAATCTGGGCATAGGCCTCATTCAGGTCATTTCTTCCATACCTTTAAGTACTTGTGCTTTAAGGAAACAAGACTTGGAAGTCCTATCTGGTTCAGTTGGAAATATACATACACAAAAGAATACAGAATTCAATCATCTGACACACACTCAAAGGGAAAACCATGAGGCTGTGTCAAAAGGTGAACAAATACTTAAAATGTGTGAGATGTGATGTGACAGACTGTTTATTAAAATGACCACATTACTCCTCCTGAAACGCAGGTCTGTGTGCAGCGTGACCCTGCTGTTCTTCTCCAACAAAGGTAAAGTCTGTGTCTTCTCTGCGCCGCCTTCAATCTGGACTTGACCATGTAACTTCCTTTGGCCAATGGAACATTAGCAAACATCATAGTGGGAGAGCACTAAAAAGGCACATGCATTGGGGCTTGACTTCTCTTGCTGCTGGGAACCTGCTGCCACCAGGTGAACATGCTCAAGCTGCCCTCCCTGAGGATGAGTGACCAAATGAAGAGAGAACGCAATCATACCATGTAAGACCCTAGACATATGAACAAGGCCATCCTAGAGCACCTAGTCCAGCCAAGCTGGCTCAGACCAGAGAAACTACTCAGCTGTCAAAACAGAATGTGACAAACAAATATTTATCAGTTTTAAGCCCTTAAATATTAGGTAATAGACTGTATACTGTTTATTTCACAATTCCCCAGTTTAATTTTTTCAGATGAACAGACTACTAAACAGAATAGATTGTGTTGGATAAATTTAATTCTATTGTAGTGTTTTTGTTCCTAATCTACAAATAAACAAACTAAGGCCCAGACAGGTGAACTAACATTTCCAAGTCCACACAGTAAGTGGCAGAGCCAGGATTTGAATCTTCATATTTTAACCCAGAGTGTGGGCAGCTTAGGAAAGCCCTTGGGATACGGACCCCCCCTCTGAACAAAGTGACCTTGGGTCCCTTATAAAAGCCAAGGCCAGGGAGTTCCCACTGTGACACAGCAGGTTAGGGATGCAGCATTATCCCTGCAGTGTCAAGGGTTTAATCCCTGGGCCAGTAGAGTGGGTTAAGGATCTGGTGTTGCCACAGCTGTGGCATAGGTCGAAGCTATAGCTCCAATTCAATACCTGGTCCAGGAAATTCTATATGCCACAAGTGTGCCAAAAAAAAAAAAAAAAAAAGGCTCAGGCCAGGTAGAGAAGGAAGTTTTTTACTTACTTCCTTTTACACTCTTTGAATTGTGAATCATACGAATCTATTATCAATTTAAACATTATCGATTCAAGAATTAAAATGAATAATTTTACTTAATAAAGATAAGTATATTTAATATATCCAAAGGGACAACTTTAATACATTACTGATTTAGGGGGATAGAATTATGGAGGGGTATGCTGCTTGTTAATTTATGCGTTTTTGTAATTATTGGATTTTATATAATGAAGTTTACTTTGCAATCAATTTTAAAAAAAAATGTATATAGTACATACTTGAAGAGGGACAATATGGGGACAGACAAGTGGAGAGGCTTCACCTACACCAAGAGACCTGCCATCCAAGGTTTCCTTGAGGGTCATCTGCAAAGCTGCCCAAGCCACCAAGAAAGAAGGGGTAAGCAATATCACACTGCCACCAGAGGGCCTCAGTGCAGTACTGGCCCTGCAACTGTGCCCTTGGTCCTGATGCCCCTTCTCCTGTCCTGACCCTGACGAAGTCAGAAACAAGGGCCAGTGAGGCTGGGGGATGGAGAAGGCAACTGAAATATTTAGGCTTCTCATTTAGGTTCCTTCGCCTAAAGCTTTAACTCTCAAGGCAGTTTAGAATCTGAGTTACTACCCTGGACTAGACACTTTGATGCTGAATTGAGGCCTTTTGGTGACTAAACTGTACTTTAAAAATTTATCTAAGAGGGACTAGAAAAGTTATGGGATATGAGTGCGATCTAACTCAGAGTCAGGGAAAGACCTAGGCTTAAGGAGCAATTTAAATAGTCAGTGGAGGGAAATTAAGCTGTTTTCTGTTGAAGGCTGTTGGTTCCACGCAGTCAGTCAACCTGCTCTACACTGATGAGAAAAATGGGCTCTGTAGCAGTTAGCGGTTAGCTGGGGCTCCCTTCACAGGTAATAAGTGATGGGATTTAGCTGAAATTGTAACCCGGGTCCTCAGGTCCCCAAGCCTCTGGCCATAAGCAGTAGCAGGGCAGAGGGGGAAATCAAGCTAGCTGGCTGGACACTCGCTCCTCTTTTCAAAAGCCTTTTCTCAGGACACGACACACAGTTGTCCCCTTGGGCTTGAGGACACCTGGTTTTCTCTCCGCAGCCCATGCCACTGTCATTGTTGCCACGCCTGCAGGTATGTGGGGCTGCACTGACACAGCTCTGGAGTCAGACTTCATCTGAACCTTGCATTACGTGATGATGTGCAAGGATCTTAGCTTCAAGCTTCCGATTCCCCATGGGGATACCAACTGTGGATACCTCAGAGGGTTAAATTACGTAATGCATGAAAGGTACATTGTGAGGATTCGGTAAACAGCAATTACGACACCAATATTGATTTCTCCCTCAAAATCACAGAACTATCTGGGGGAGAGAAGGGAGAAAGCCATAGATCCAATATCACATTAGTCTCTGCTCTTAACTGGCTCCCATGGAGACTGCACAGTAGGCAAGGGAGGAGTGGGGTGTGGGACAGAGGCTCCTATTTTACCAGATGTGGAAGAACAGTCTGGACAACCAGCTCACCATGAAGTAGTAAGGGTGATTGATCTTATTCAGGACCTGAATGTTGTCTGTGGTCACTGACTGAATCCTGGAGCACCAGGCCAGTGAGAAGAGCCAAGGTTCATTGATGACGTACAAGTTGATGTTGATGTTAGCTGCTTTATATTCTCTGGGAAGACAAAGAACCCACAGGAGATTCAGGCTTAATCTCACCTTCATCATGTAAGAGGGAAATAGCCACCATAGTTGGGAAGGCTGTTGCTTAAATAACCAGAAGCAGCTGGTCCTGGGACAATTTATAATATGGCATGCAGAATGGTGTTACAGTGAGATAAAGTACTAGACTTAACACCTTTCTTCTGTTCCAACGGGAGTATTTTAGTGAAGTGGCTGTCCTAAGGGAGGGAGGAAGGGAGAGGGTGAGAGTGTATGTGAGAGGGAGAAAGAGAGATGCAAAGAGAAGGGAAGGAAGGAAGGGAAGAAGGAAGGGAGGGAGGGAAGGAAGAAAGGAAGGTGAAGGAGGAAAGGTGGGAAAGGAGGAAAAAGGAGAGAGGAAGAAAGAAAGGAGGGAAGGAAGGAGGTGAGGGAAGGAAGGAATGAAGGAAGTAAAGAAGGAAAGAAAAGAAAGAGAAGGAAAAAGAAAGAAAGAAAGAAGAAAAGAAGGCAGGAAAGAACAGAGGTAAGGAAAGAGAGAAGGAAGGAAGGGTAAGAGAAAGAGACAAAGGGGAAGAGGGGAGAGAGGGAGGGGGGGAGAGAGGGAGGAAGGGAAGAAGGAAGGGAGGGAGGAACAGAGGGAGGGAGAAAGAAAAGAAGGAAGAAGGAAGAGAAAGGAAGGAAGGAGAGATGGAGGGAAAGAAAAAAGAGGAAAGCCCTAACTATATAATTTGCCAGTTTCCATGGTGTAAGTATTCCTACAAGAGCCAATTTTGAGCTACCACTGATAAAACAAACTTGCAAATTTCCTGAATATTTAATAATTTCACTCCCTTAAGTGATATGTGCCAGCAAAAGCACACTATTGTGTAGCAAATGTACTTACTTCCATCAGAGCACTTATTTATCCGCTTTCCTATCAGTCTTCTTTACTTGACTGTAAGCAATTAAAAATAGAGAATGCGTCTTATTCAGTTCTGTGTATCCACTACCTAGTGTAATACCTGTATTCAGAAATATTTAATTGAGAGATGGGATTAAGATGGCAGAATAGAAAGAATGGAGCTCAACTTCTCCCCTAAAAACAACAAAATTACAACCAAATGCTCAGCAATCTTCAACAAAATCAACTGGAAACTTTCAAAAAGATATCCTACTCCAGAAGACAAAGAAGAGGTCATATCAAGAGGTAGGAGGGGCAATATAAGCAACCCCATACTGCCTGGGGTTGGGAAGCCCCACAGACTGGAAAGTTAACTGTATCACAGAGACTCACCTACAGGAATGAGAGTTTTGAGCCCCACGTCAAGTCCCCACACCTGGGGATCTGGCATTGGGAGAAAGAATCCCTGGGAGTATCTGGCGTTGAAGGACAGTGGGGCTTGTGCACAGGAACTCCACAGGACTGGGGGAAACAGAGACCCCATTCTTAAAAGGCACACACAGACTTTCACATGCACTGGCTCCCAGGGCAAAGCAAAGTCTCCATAGGAATCTGGGTTGGACCTGACTGCAGTTCTTGGAGGACCTCCTGGGAAAACAGGGGTAAATGTGACTTGTCAGGGAAGGGCACTGGAAACAAAGCTCTTGGAAATATTCATCAGCATGCCTTTCTCTGGAGGTGGCCATTTTGGGAAAATCTGACCTCACCCGTCAGCACTGAGAAGCCCCAGGGCAAACAACAATCCAAGTGGGATCACAGCACCACCCATCAGTACACAGGCTGCCTAAAGACCCCCCAGGCACACAGCTGCCTCAAATCTACCCCAGAGATAAAGCCCCACCCACCAGAGGGATAGGAATCAGCTCCACCTACCAGTGGGTAGGCACCGGTCCCTCCCATCAGGAAGCCTACAGAAAGCCCCCATACCAACTTCAGCCACAAGGGGAGCAGAAGCCAGAAGAAAGAGACACTACAACTCTATTATCTGTAAAAAGGTCACGACACCAAAAACCTATAAAAATGAGAAGACAGAGAACTCTAACTCAGTGAGGGAGAAAGAAAAAACCCAGAAAAACAGCTAAGTGATATGGAGATTCTCAGCCTCCAGGAAAAAGACTTTATAGACTCTTGATGCTGAAGATGATGCATGACACTGGAAATAAACTGGAGGCAAAGATGGATAACTTACAGGAAACACTAAGCAAAGAAGCCCAAGATATAAAACTTAAGCAAGAAGAGATGCAAAATACAATAACCGAAATAAAAAATTCACTAGAAGCAACCAACAGCAGAATACAGGAGGAAAAGAATGACTAAGCGAGCTGCAAGACAGATTAATGGAAATGACAGATGCGCAACAGAAAAGAGAAAAAAGACTGAAAACAAATGAAGAGAGTCTCAGAGAACCCTGAGTCAATGTCAAACACACCAACATCTGTGTTATAAGGGTGCCAGAAAGACAAGAGAGAGAGAAGGGGACAGAAAAAATATTCAAAGAGATAATAGCTGAAAACTTCCCTAACATGGGAAAGGAACCACTCACTCAAATCCAGGAAGCACAACGAGTACCATATAAAATAAACCCAAGGAGGACCACCCCAAGACACATATTAATCAAACTGACCAAAATCAAAGACAAAGAGAAAATCTTGAAAGCAGCTAGGGAAAAGAAACAAATAACATATAAGGGAACCCTGATAAGGTTCTCGGCAGATTTTTCAGCTGAAAATCTGTGGGCCACAAGGGAGTGGCATGAAATACTTAACATGATGAATGGAAAAATCCTCCAACCAAGATTACTCTACCCAGCAAGGATCTCATTCAGATTTGAAGGAGAAATCAAAACCTTCACAGATAAGCAAAAGTTGAGACAATTCAGCAATACTAAACCAGCTTTACAACAAATACTAAAGGAACTTCTCTAGGCAGAAAAGAAAAGGCCGCAACCAGAAACAAAAATACCACAAATGACAAGGCTCACCAGTAAAGGTATATATACAGTAAAGATATGAAATCATCTACACACAATTATGCCACCAAAATCAGAAATCATGAGAAGAGGAGGGTACAAATGCACTGGACACTGGAGATGTACCTGCAATTAAGAGACCACAACTTAAAGAAATCTCCTATATATACAGACTCTTATATCAAAACTTCAGAATAACTGCAAACCAAAAAACTACAACTGATACACAAACAAATAAGAAAAATCAACTCAAATACAACACTAAAGACAGTCATCAAACCACAAGAGGAGAGAACAAGAGAAGAAGAGAAGAAAAAAGAGCAACAAAAATAAATCCAAAGCAATTCACAAAATAGCAAGAAGAACAATAATTAATTACCTTAAATGTGAATAGACTAAATATCCCAACCAAAAGAGACAGACTGGCTGAATGGATACAAGAACAAGACCCATATACATGCTGTCTTCAAGAGACCCCCTTCACTTCTAGAAACACATACAAATTGAAAATGAGGAGTTCCCGTCGTGGCGCAGTGGTTAACGAATCCGACTAGGAACCATGAGGTTGCGGGTTTGGTCCCTGCCCTTGCTCAGTGGGTTAACGATCCGGCGTTGCTGTGAGCTGTGGTGTAGGTTGCAGACACGGCTCGGATCCTGCGTTGCTGTGGCTCTGGTGTAGGCCGGTGGCTACAGCTCCGATTCGACCCCTAGCCTGGGAACCTCCATATGCCGTGGGAGCGGCCCAAAGAAATAACAAAAAGACAAAAAAAGAAAAAAGAAAAAAAGGAAAAAAAAAAAAAAATGAGAGATGGAAGAAAATATTCCATGCAAATGGGAATCAAAAGAAAACTGGAGTAACAATGCTCATATCAGACAAAATAGACTTTAAAATGAAGAATATTTTAAGGGATAAGGAAGGTCACTACATAATGACCAAAGGATCAATCCAAGAAGATATAACAATTTTAAATGTCTACACACCCAACCTAGGTTCACCACAATATATAAGGCAACTGCTAACAACCTTAAAAGGACCAATCAACAATAATGCAATCATAGTGGGGGACTTGAACACCCCACTTACAGCAATCAACCAGACAGAAAATCAATAAGGAAACACAGGCCCTGAATGACGCATTAGACCAGATGGACTTAACAGATATTTATAGGACATTCCATCCAAAAGCAACAGAATACACATTCTTCTCAAGTTCACATGGAACATTCTCTAAGATTCATCACATCCTGGGCTACAAATCAAGGCTTGGTAACTTTGAGAAAATTGAAATCATATCAAGCATCTTTTCTGACCAGAAAGCTATATGACTGGAAATCAACAACAAGAAAAAAAAACCTGCAAAAAACACAAACATGTGGAGACTAAACAACATGCTACTAAACAACCAATGGACACTGAAGAAATCAACGAGGAAATTAAAAAATACCTAGAAGCAAATGGCAACAAAGATATGACACCCCAAAACCTATGTGATGCGGCAAAAGCCGTTCTAAGAGGAATGTTTATAGCAATACAAGCTCACCTCAGCAAACAAGAAAAAGCTCACATAAACAACCTAACTTTACATCTAAAGCAGCTAGAGAGAGCAGAACAGACAATACCTAAAGTTAATAGAAGGAAAGGAATCATAAAGACCAGAGCAGAAATCAATGAAATAGAAATGAAGAAAACCATAGAGATGGTCAATGAAATGAAAAGCTGGTTCTTTGAAAACATCAACAAAATTGATAATCCCTTAGCCAAACTTACCAAGAAAAAAAGAGCAAGGACTCAAATCAATAAAATTAGAAATGAAAAAGGAGAAGTAACAACAGACATCACAGAAATACAAAGGATTATAAGAGACTACTATATGCAACTATACGCCAATAAAACGGAAAACCTAGAAGAAATAGACAATCTTAGAAAAGCACAATCTTCCAAGACTAAACCAAGATGAAACAGATAAGATGAAAAGACCAATCACAAGTACTGAAATTGAAACTATGATTTAAAAACTTCCAACAAACAAACGTCCAGGACCAGATGGCTTCACAGGTGAATTCTATCAAACATTTAGAGAAGAGATAACACCTATCCTTCGGAAACTATTCCAAAAAATCACAGAGGAAGGGACACTTCCAAATTCATTCTGTGAGGCCACCATCACCCTGATACCAAAAGCAGACAAAGATAACACAAAAAAAGAAAATTATAGGCCAATTTCACTGATGAACATAGATGCAAACATCCTCAACAAAATACTTGCAAACCACATCCAACAATACATTAAAAGGATTGTACGTCATGGTCAAGTGAGATTTATCCCAGGGATGCAAGGATTCTTCAATATCCACAAATCAAGCAGTCTGATACGCCACATTAACAAACTGAAGAATAAAAACCATATGATCCTCTCGATAGATGCAGAAAAAGCCTTCAACAAAATCCAACACCCATTTCCGATTAAAAAAAAAAAAAAACCCTTCAGAAAGTGGGCATAGAGGGAACCTACCTCAACATAATAAAGGCCATATGTGATAAACCCACAGCTAACACCATTCTCAATGGTGAAAAGCTGAAGGAATCCCCGCTGAGATCAGGAACAAGACAAGGATGTCCGCTCTCGCCACTACTCTTCAACAGAGTTTTGGAAGTCCTAGCCACGGCAATCAGACAAACAAAAGAAATCAAAGGAATCCAAATTGGAAAGGAAGAAGTAAAACTATCACTGTTTGCAGATGACATGATACTATACCTAGAGAATCCTAAAGACTCTACCAGAAAACTGTTAGAGCTCATCCATGAATTTGGCAAAGTCGCAGGATACAAAATTAATACACAGAAATCGACGGCATTTCTATGCACTAACAATCAAAGAGCAGAAAAAGAAATTAGGGAAACAATCCCATTTACACCATCACATCCAAAAGAATGAAATACCTAGGAGTAAACCTACCTAAAGAGACAAAAGACCTGTACTCTGAAAACTATAAGACACTGATGAAAGAAATCAAAGATGACACAAACAGATGGAAAGACATACTATGCTCTTGGATTCGAAGAGTCAGTATTATCACAATGACTCTACTACCCAAAGCAATCTACAGATTCAATGCAATCCCTATCAAATTACCAAGGGCATTCTTCACAGAACTCCAACAAAATATGTTAAAGTTTGTTTGGAAGCACAAAGGACCCAGAATAGCCAAAGACATCCTGAAAAAGAAAAATGGAGCTGGAGGAGTCAGGCTTCCGGACTTCAGGCTATACTACAAAACAATAGTCATCAAAACTGCATGGTACTGGCACAAAGACAGAAATATAGATCAGTGGCTCAGGATAGAAAGCCCAGAATTCAACCCATGCACCTACAGCCAACTCATCTATGACAAAGGAGGCAAGGACATACAATGGAGAAAAGACAGCCTGTTCAATAAGTAGTGCTGGGAAAACTGGACAGCCACATGGAAAAGAATGAAATTTGAACACTCCCTAACACCATACACAAAAATAAACTCCAAATGGATTAAAGACCTAGATGTAAGACCAGACACCGTAAAACTCTTAGGGGAAAACATAGACCAAACACGCTCTGACATAAATGACAGCAACCTTCTCAGACCCACCTCTTAGAGTATTGACAATAAAAACAAAAATAAACAAATGGTACCTAAACAAACTTAAAAGTTTCTGCACAGCAAAGGAAACCCTAAACAAAATGAAAAGACAACCCACAGAATGGGAGAAAAATTTTGCAAGTGAATCAACTGACGAGGGATTAATCTCCAAAATTTAAATTCCTCCTACTGCTCATATATGAATTATCTCATTTAATTTTTTAACCATTCCATCAAATTAGTGTCATCTTATTTATAATGAGAGAATTGATTTTTAGAAACTTGTCCAAAGTCATATGTTTAGTTGGTAAGCCAGGGTTTCAAAAAGAGCCTGTGGTCACCCAACCACAGAACTTGACACATAATAAAGGCTCAATAAGTGGAAGCTATTATAATTATTGTTCAACTGTTAATCTAAATTATGATGAGAGAAGGAAATCATCTGGAGCCATTTTCCCTTTGATAAAAAGTAAAAGGAGAGAGACATATACTCAAAATAGAAGGGTTGTTGGAGAAAGAGAAATACTCTGGGAAAAAGAGGTAAAACATGTAGAATTTTCTAATGCTAAAAGAAAAAAAGACATATTTTATGATCAACTTTTCCATGGCCAGAGAGGAGGGAAGAGTCAGAACACAAACAGAGGTGCATTCAATAGCCTAGCTCATGGACTGAAATAAAGGTATCAAGAGGAATTTTTACTAGCTCAAGATTTTGGAGATATGGATATATACATATCTATTTATCTGGAAAATATACACATGTTCAGACTGTCTTGGAAGTGGTTAGAATTATCTGAAAAAAAAATTTAAATCTAAGAGAAAGATGATTTGGATTAAATTAAGCAGTGACTGATAAGAGTTAAATTTGAAAAAATTACCATTTTATTCCCAGGTGTTTTTAATTCTAAAAATCTGTTTCTAATTACATATTTATAAACATAGCTGTTAAGAATTTTAGTTTCAGGAGTTCCCTGGTGGCTTAGAAGTTAAGGATTCAATTCTGTCACAGCTATGGCTCATGGTTCTATCCCTGGCCCAGAAATTTCTGCACACTGTGGGCATAGCCAAAAAAAGAAAAAAAAATGTAGCTTAAAAAAAAGAATTTCAGTTTCATTTCATGTTTGCCTGTTTAAGGGTTTTTTGAATAATGATCTGAATGGTATCTCTAAGAAATTTGGGAGTTTTTGTTGTGAGTCAGTGGGTTAAGGACCCGATGTAGTCTCTCCAAGAATGCAGGTTCAATCCCTGGCCTTGTTCAGTGGGTTAATGATCCGTGTTGATGCAGGCTGCAGCATAGGTCACAGACGCAGCTCAGATCCAGTGTTTCCATGGCTGTGGTGTAGGCCTGCACCTGGAGCTCCAATTCGACCCCTATTCTGGGAACTTCCATATGCCACAAGCGCAGCCATTAAAAAAAAGAAAGAAAGAAATCTGGCTACCTGGATCACAAAGTTATTTATGAGGTAGTGCAATCCATCTGGTAATGGCAGAAGTAAATCAACTTTTTGAGTAATGACTTTCAATCATTTTATATAAAAGCAAACATACCAGGCATACAGAAAGGTATGTTGAATGATGAAAGACTGGAGCATGAAGAAGAAGGGCCTAAAGAGTATGTTCCAGAGCAGGTAAGTGTTCATTAGCAGAGAAAGAAGGAAGGACAAAAAGAGAAAAGCAGGAGATTCCAAAAAGGTAGCCACACACTGAAATCCTGAGATGAAAGGGGGTACCTAAGTAGCTTGGTTGGGATGCATATTTTGTGCAAATAAGGCATTACATGTTGAGAAAGATGTAGTCAAACACTTACCTCAATCCATTGTAGAACAACCTCTTGTAGTCAACATTTACCCTACTGATATTTTCTTTTGCAAGGTGTTCAAGTGAGAACAACTGGCTCACTTGCTGAAAGCCAGGAGCTCTTTTCTTGACATACTGCCTATCAGTATCTGGCAACCAAAAAATCTGGGAGGAGAAACAGGAAGTCTTTCAGCAGATCATCATCTATCTAGGTACAAACAGCCCCAAGTAGAATTGAGTAGAGCCCAATTCCAGCTTGCCTAACAGTCCATAGCAAGCAGAGACTCTAGCCCTTGGTGAGTCAATCTGGCCTAACATTGCCTAATCAACTCTTCCAACGGGGCTTCCATTGGGGTTTTTCTGGATCTAGGTTTTCCCAGTTAACCTCATGAGACCAAGAGTTCATTGCGTGCTTACACTAGCCAAAGCGGATGAAGAGCTGGTAGGTGGGGATGAAAGACTGGAATCATAAACGAATGATGATGCTAAAAATGATTCTTGAGAGGGGTCATTTCTTGCCAACAGGGAATTCTATTATGACTCATCTGTGAAAATAGTTCTATTTGGAAAAGACTCATTTGTTTTACTCATAGCATTCTTCCATGTTCTGAGAATTTAAAACATTTGGAATGATTGACTGCCCAAATGCAGAGAGTAGCTTCTGAAAGACATGATGAACAAATCTCTTAAGTAGGAACTAGTTGTCCTTTCTATATAATTAACAAATGCTGATCTTCAAAGCCTTGGTATTCTATACCCAGGCCCTTTTTAACAGCTCTATTTTGGTGATGGCACAGGTCACACTATACAGTCATGATACAATTCCCTTTTAACAGCATATTGACATTTCATTTGGTAGAGAATAGCGAACAGCTTCAATGTTTTTCCCCCACTTATATAAATTTCATTGGGTCAATTCTTAGGTTGCCACAAGTAGATGTATAAAGCAATCATCTCCATTTTTATAGGGAGCAAAATTATTTAAGGATCCGAGGAAGACCTACAAGGTAGATCAGTTTCAACTTCTATGCTCCTAGGACATGCTACTGACCTCCCAACCTCTACCATAAATACTCAGAGGACACATACCAGATGTTGCTCAATTCTAGAGTCAAGGATCACTCTTACTATGTGGCGTACGTATGAGCTTCTGTGAAAATGTTTTGGTGCAGGGCCATTAAGATCAAATATCACAAATTTTTTCTCCTTCTGTGCAAGTTGCAATAAATCAGTTAGTTTTGGAATCTTCTGATTTCCTGCTTTTTCTCTGTCAGCCTCTGATAGGGGTTTCATACGGTAAAATGGTTTGAACTAAAAATAAATACATCAGAGAAAATATTGTCTCCTATCAAAACCATTTTCAAATAAATTCTCCTGCTCTTTAGTCCCACACACCCAACCCTAACTCCATGTTGGTCATTACCATTCAACCCACCCATCTTTCTCAAATGCTGATCCTGAGATAAGAGTTGCCAAGGAGAGAAATTATATCTTCGTAGGTCATTATGGAATGTGGAAGGATTTATTCTATTATCATACAACCTATTATATATGTACTGAAGGTCCTTCATGTTCTTGTCTTGAGCTTCCTTTTCAGCCTTTTTTCTATAACTCAAAGTAATTCAATCCCTTTTCAGTCTCACTGGCTTCCCACATTTTCTACCAGTTCAAATGTTACCTCCTTCATGAAGCTTTCCTTAAATATTCCTGAATTAAAGATAGTTCCATGGTATTAAACCCCAATGACCCACTTTTATGCCTTTGTAATTATATGTTTCATTCTGCCTTCTGCAGTTATTTTTACATATCTTAAACCATATTCAAATTCTGGCTTCATGTATCTTGCTATGCAACATTGGTAAAACCATTTAAAATTTCAGAGCCTTCACTACCCTAATAAAATGGGGAATGGGAAAAGTAATCTATGTATTTCTCAGGATTATTATTATTAATTATTATTTGCTTTTTAGGGCCATACTTGTGACATATGGAGGTTCCCAGGGTAGGGGTTGAATCAGAGCTGCAACTGCTGGCCTACATCACAGCCACAGCAATGCCAGATCCAAGCCGTGTCTGCAACCTGCACCATAGCTCACAGCAATGCCAGATCTTTGACCCTGAGTGAGGCCAGCGTTCAAACCCAAATCCTTATGGATCCTAGTCGGGTTCATTAACCACTGAGCCACAAAGGGAACTCCCTCAGGATTATTTTGAAGGTCAAATATGATAAAATATTCCCGAGGTCTAGGAGCATATCTGGTACATGGAGAAGTGCACAATTTACAAATGTTCCCTGTCTCTGCTGCTTCGAAGGAATATAACTGTCTTTGTCAGAAACTGTCATTTCTTCACAATACACAGCATTCCTTCCATCTTATGCCTCAGTCTACACAAATGTTGGCCATGCTAAATTTAATAGACGGCTACTTTTAGATCATTGGTGGGTGAAGTCAGTGATAGAAGACTATTTATCAAGAGAAGGAAGCATAGCTACCTCACAGTTTCTCAAGACTCAGATCATTTCCCTTTTCCCTACACAACTTCACTTTCATTCTCCTTCTAATCCTGTCTGTGGTCTTCTCCTTTCTTTAACCTCCTAAGCAAAGTGCCCCTTCTTACCTTTTTCGTAAGAAAACCAATCACACTGCCCAGTGTTCCCATTCGATACCAGAAAACAGATCCTAAGTGTGGAAGTGGACCATTGTCTACCTCTGAGTCAAGGTCTATAACTAAGGGTTTTCTTAATCCTTAAGAAAATAGAAATGTGCTTTAGAATACAAGATTTTGTTAGAGTCTACCCGATCTAGACCAAATGATCCAGTTAATTGTTAGACCTTATGTCAGGGAAATTGTAAAAAACAAACAAACAAACAAACAAAAAACCAGGATAGAAAAGACCAAGCCTGGATTTAAATAACTCAGCCATGCATAATTTTTTAAATGTCCCTGAATGGGCAAAAAGAATAGGAAATGCAAGGACATTTATCTATGAAGCCTTTCCCTTAATGATTAAGTAAATGAAAATTCAAAATGGCAAAACTATAAATATTAATCAATAGGAGAATTTAAAACTAGATTTCAGTAATTTCTAAATAGTGTTATGGCCTTGATCTACTATCTGAAGTAAACTGAGCCTCTATTTTGTATACAAAATTGGAGGACTTAGAAAAATAAACTGGGAAGGGACGATACCAGTTTAGACCATCTCCAATAGAAGATTGAAATTTTCAAAACAGTACTAAAAGGTCCTCGGTTCTCTATGCCTGTGCCTTGAGAAATTACAAGAAGTGTCCTTGGGTGATCCAATGTATCACATTGGTTTAGAAGCAGGAAAACTATCCAAAATCTCCCAGTGATGCCACTTACAGGGAAACAACACCACTCAACAGACAGTTATGAGAACTATCTGAAAACACAGATGAATGATGATACAGTTTTCTTGTTGATACAAGTGCCACTACCTTTACTATTAGTCTCACTATCAGAGAAAATCAGGTTGCCAGAGTACTAAAACCAAGAAGTGGGAATTGGTAACAAACCTAAGCCCTTTTCCATGTCCTCACCTGTAACTGTCAGAAGACCATTCCTTTCTTCTCTACAGCACTTTCTTATAAATGTTATTGTTAGGAAGCTATGTTGTAAGAAGAAACACAAGAATAAACGTACCACAGACAAATTATCATCAGGAGTCACAAAAAATTCTACTGCATTATCAAATTATGGCTATGGATGTCAGCAAACTGACTTTTAAAAACTACCAAATAGCTGTCCATGGTACCAGAACCTCTGAGGGGGAAAGAGGCGGAATAACTGGAGTCAAACCCATAAAGTTCAGACTGACTCTGTTGACACTGTTGCCTAAAATCCTCTTAATGGTGAAGTTAGAGAAGATCTAAGACAACTATAACAGATAATACAAGGGTTAATTATCCCTTTTTAAAACATGCAAAAACAGTTTTACATGTTTTTTAAAAACCCCAAAACTGAGACGGTGGTCCTCCACCAATATTTGTGAGCTATTAACCAAGAGTTTCACCTCATTTTCTGGCACTGCCTAACCCACATTTGTTCTCTTTGGTCTTATCTTTACTTTCTTTCATGTCCTATCTGATGAAGGCAGTCAATACTGACCATCTTCATCAGAGGAAAATCAACAACTTACCTAGAAAGTCATGTTTCAGGCATTTACTGAAGTCCCATCCTATTTTTTTTAAACCAAGACCTTAAGGATATGTATCAACTCATCTTGAAATTCTAAGACTGGCTCTATAATTTTATTCACATAGCTTCTAGGGAGAAATCTTAACTCTACACAGTAACAGTTCCCAAGAACACAATCAGTGTTCAGCGAACTTATTCTGTGAAAGGCCATACACTTTTTTTACTTTCTTAGATAGATAGTCTCTGTCACAATTACACAACTCTGCTATTATAATAAAAAAAAAAAAACAGCCATAGACAATTAAGTGAATAAGTATGGCTGTGTTCCAATAAAACTCTGTTTATGGATACTGAATTCTGAATTTTATATAATTTTTACATGTCATGAAATATTAACCAAAGCCAAAGTTACAGCTCTCTCTAGGGCATGTGGGATACTAAAAATAAAGGGGTAAATATACACACTGCTTGTTCGCTTCTGAAGTAGCACTGAACTTTGAAATGCTATGGGGGGGGGAATAAATTTTTAATCTCTTCAGTTATCTGTGTTAAAAATAAATAATAAATAATGTATTACTAAATGCTAGAGCTCCCCACATAAACTGCTGTCCTAAAGGTAGAGCTCTGCAGTAAAACAGACATTAGAGGAAATAGTTTGGCAGATCATCATGCCAAGCAGAATGCTCTGATTAAAGTCCTTAGCTAAGAACCTCTTGTAAAGAAGAAAGACCAGTCTACGGGATTCAAAAATTCCATTATTAATGCAAACTTGGTAACTCAGGAGAAATTCATTCTCTCTCAGTTTGGAGGCCCAAGAGTAATCAAGGTGCCGTCAGGCCCAGGCTCACTCTGGTGGCTCGGGGGAGAATTTGGTCTCGCCTCTACTAGCTTCAGGTCGCCTGGGTCGACTGGCGGCATGCCTTGGCCCTTCTTGGCTAAGTGCCTCATCATGCCGATCCCCACCTTCACGATCACATCCCTTCCCTTCTCTGTGTGGTCTCCTCTGTATGTGTGTCTGTTCTCCCTTTGTCTCTCCATTACAATATACGAGATTGTAATTAGGGCCCACGCAGGTAATCCAAGCTCCTTCTTGACAGATCCTTAATTTAATCACACCTTTTGCCTTTATGATAACAGTTACAGGTTCTGGAGATTAGGATGTGGCTATATGTTTTTGAGGGTCACCAATCAACTTAATACACCAATTTTATCAATAATCATTTCTTTGTAAACAATACCAAAATAAAAAGAAATTCCCTTGAGCTAGTAGTAGATTAAAAAAATTCTTGGGGTATAATAGTGAATGTTTGTCATGACAATTCTCAGAGAAAATATATGTTAACTTCACCAAAATTGTTTGTGTCTCTTGTATAACTAATTCCTCTCTTCTTTCGATATGTGGAAATTAGACTTTCTGACGTTAATCCAGGCCAGGGTTAAATGTTCAGTGGGGCTATTAGACCACTCAATTGCAGGGCTCCCCAAACCCTTAGAAAACAGTATCTGTTTATAAAGAGTCTGAAAACATAGCATATGTCCAAGGGGGAGATAAATTAGGAGATTGGGATTAACGTACACAGATTAACTACCTATAAAACAGATAACCAGGGAGTTTCCATCATGGCTCAGTGGTAACAAAGCCAACTAGTATCCATGAGAATACGCGTTTGATCCCTGACCTCACTCAGTGAACCAGGGATCCAGCATTGCTGTGAGCTGTGGTATAGGTCACAGAAGCAGCTCAGATCCTACATTGCTGTGGCTGTGGTGTACGCTGGCAGCTACAGCTCCAATTTGTCCCCTAGCTTGGGAACTTCCATACACACACACACACACACACACACACACACTGAATCACTTTTTTATATACCTGAAACTAACACAACATGGAAAATCAATTATACTTCAATTAAAAATAGCATATTTTCTAGGAAACAGCCTTCTAAGGATACTGATCCCATCAGCAGGCACTGAATAACTTGAAGTAATTATCAAAGATTTGTCTTCCACTTTGGCTGATATAATAAATAACACAGCCTGAGCCATCAGTGTACAATATATAACAGTTTAAATTCTTTAGCCTAAGTAGTTATGAAAAATAAAAAAGCCCTAGATTTTCTTCTGACCAACCAGAGCCATTATTAATATCTTGTGTTGTACCTGATTAAAGATAAATTGTGGCTTAATTGAGTAGGTAGTATCTATTAAATACAATTTAGAGGACTTCCATTAGACTTGATTTTGTAGCAGTGGATGCTACTTGAAATGCAGTATTTCAGGAATATTAATTTATCGATGCCATTAACTGTATATTTTCAACAGTGAGAGAACAAATGAGTGTAACACACAAATTTGCTTAATAAGCCTTTGATACTAGGCAATCATTCATTCAGCAAGCATGCTCTGTGTGTTCAAAAAACATAAATCCTGCTCTCAAGATACTCACATTTGAGTAAAGGAGATAAGACAGACAGAAAAAGTATCATAAAAGTACCACGACAGTGGTCACTAAGAAGTGACCTTCTTAGAATTGGACTACAGAAAACTTCAAATGGATTACTTGATATCAGAACATTATGAATTAAAAATTTAAAAAACCAAAGCTGTTAACTAGGATAAATGACATGTTCAATGATTCAACTAATAGATAAATGTAAGTGACAACAACTGGTGAACAATTCTAGGCAAAAATCCAGCCCCGATGGTGGGATTCTCTCCTTGGGTGTATTATTTCCCACTATAAATATCACACTAAAATAAGGATATTCAAAGTGCTGGTTACTAATTAGATGAGGAGTTTGTACCAGAATGTATTTTAACAAACTATTTTCTCCACCAAGAAAATCTTGCTATGGAAAGAAAAAAGTTGACTGAACTAAACAGTGTATTTGGTGATACAGCTGATATAAATATTCAGTTGTTCTAAAATGTGAAACAAAATAATTAAAGACAAATGGGTGGGTAAAATAAGTTTTAGCAGATTTCAGAGAAAGTGAACTGTATCTGCTTTAATTTATGATAAGTGAAAATAATGAATGTGGTAAGAAGCAATTAAATGCATTAAAATTTTGACGAAGTTGGTCCAGAAACAAACTCATTTAAGATTTTTTTAGGAGTTCCTGTAGTGGCGCAGCAGAAACGAATCCAACTAGTATCCACGAGGATGCAGGTTTGATCCCAGCCCTCGCTCAGTGGGTTGGGGATACGGCACTGTAGCTCTGAGCCGTGGTATAGGTCGCAGATGCAGTTTGGATCCCGTGTTGCTGTGGCTGGGGTATAGGCCTAAAGCTATAGCTCCAATTCGACCCCTAGCCTGGAAACTTTCATATGCTGCAGGTGCTGCCCTAAAAAGAAAAAAAAAAAAAAAGATTTTTTTTTAAAGTCTTGGGAATCCTTTACCAACAAATGTTATACTATTGCAAGATTATAATTCAATTTTCTCTTTGTTAAAATGACAGATTGATCTTTGAATAATCTTCTCCTTAAAATTTGAACTAAATCTTTACTTACATTGCAGGTCAGTTGCCAAAATAGTCGAAGTCCTATTATTTCCCCTAAAATAACAGTGTGCTTTGTGCTAACTTTGTCATGCCTAGTATTATTTTTAAAAAAGAATAAAAAGCAAGAGTTTCTCATTTCTGAAGGAGCTCAAGCTCCTTAAAATTGCACTTTAAAACACTGTATTATCAGTCTGCTTAATAGGTAGTAAAACTACAAACATTCATAGTTCTCTGAAGTACTTAATATGAAGTGACCAACCCAGTACAACAACATTTTATATATATATATATATCACCTTTCCAACATAGGACTCTAAATTCAGAAAAAATAGAATTCCCTGAACAATTCAGGAGGTAGTGACAGACACACAGTCAAAAATCTGAGTTTAACTTTACAGTCCATCATCTATTTCCATAGTGCTGCATCTGCAGATTCAACCAACCAGACTGTGTAGTAATTCAGTACATATTTATTTTTTTAATCTGCATACAAGTGGAACCATGCAGTTCAAGTTCCTATTGTTCCCAGGGTCAAGTGTAAAATTATTAATTTTTTTTCAAAGAAATAGTAAGATATCCCATGCTCTTGGAGTGGAAGAAATAACATTGTTAACATGGCCATACTACCCAAAGCAACATACAGATTTAATGCAAAAATCTATCAACTTACCCATGATATTTTTCACATAACTAGAACAATTAATCCAAAATGTTATATGGAACCATAGAAGACCCAGAATTGCCAAAGCAATTCTGAAGGAAAAGAACAAAACGGGAAGCATAATCCTCCCAGACTTCAGACAATACTACAGAGCTACAGTAATAAAAACAGTGTGGTATTGGTTCAAAAACAGATATATGGATCAATGGAATAGAATAGAGAGCCCAGAAATAAACCCACACACCTAAGGACAATTAATCTTTGAAAAAGAAGGTAAGAACATAAAATGGGGAAAAGACTGTCTCTTCAGCAAGTGGGATTAGAAAAGTTAGTCAGCCACATGTAAATCAATAAAGTAAGAACACAACCTCCCACCATGCAAAAACAAAAAAATTCAAAATGGCTTAAAGACCTAAATATAGTACATGATACCATAAAACTCCTAGAAGAAAACATAGGTAAAACATTCTCTGACATAAATTGGAATAATGTTTTCTTAGGTCAATCTCCCAAGGAAATAAAGGAAAAACAAAAATAAGTGGGACCTAATCAAACTTAACTACCTTTTGCACAGCAAAGGAAATCATTTTTAAAAAAATGAAAAGACAACCCATGGAATGGGAGAAAATGTCCGCAAATGATGTGACCAACAAGGGCTTAATCTCCAAAATATACAAATAGCTCACATAACTCAACAACAGAAAAACAAACAACCCAATCAAAAAAATGGGCAGAAGACCTAAATAAACATTTCTCCAAAGAAGACATACAGATGGCCAACAGGCACATGAAAAGATGCTCGACAATGCTAATTATTAATGAAATGCATATCAGAACTATGATGAAGTATCACCTCACACCAGTCAGAATGGCCATCATTAAAAAGTCTACAAATAATAAATGTTGGGGAGCGTGTGGAAAATGGGCAACTCTCTTACCCTATTGATGAGAAAGTTAATTGGTGCAGCCATTATAGAAAACAGTAGGGAGACTCCTCAGAAAACTAAACAGAGTTGCCATATGATCCTGCAATTCCACTCCTGGGCATATACCTGTACAAAGCTATAGTTCAAGAAGATATATGCACCCCTATGTTTGTAGCAGCACTATTTATAATAGCCAAGATATGGAAACAAGCTAAATGTCCACTGACAGATGAATGGATAAAGAAGATGTGGTACATATATACAATGGAATATTACTCAACCATAAAAAGAACAAAATAATGCTATTTGCAGCAACATGGATGTAACTAGAGATAATCATACTAAGCGAAGTAAATCAGAAAGACAGTACCACGTGATATTACTTATATGCAGAATCTAAAATATGACACAAATGAACATATATATGAAACAGAAACAGACTCATAGACATAGAGAACAGACATGTTGTTGTGGGGGCTCGGGGGAGGGGAAGACAGAAGTACTGGGAGTTTGGGATTAGCTAATACAAACTAGTATATAGAGAATGGATAAAACAAATGTTCCTATGTAAGCACAGGGAACTACAACTAATATCCTGTGATAAACCACAGTGGGAAAGAATATGAACATTCTGCACAGCAGAAATTAACATAATATTTTAAATCAACCATACTTCAATAAAATTTTTTAAAGAATGATGTTAAAATTCCCCTTTGTGAGTTTAAGGAAGTTCCCTTATAGTTCTACTCTGCTGGGAGTTTTTAATCACAAATGGAATTTAGTTGAATATTGATTGTCGAATGTTTTTGCTACATCAATCTAAGTAATCATGTAGTTTTCTTTAGCTTGTTAATATAGTAAATTATATTGACTTATTTTTTTTTTTAATGTTGAACCAATCTCACACTCCCAAGATGACCCCACTTGGTCATGATATATTTTCTTTTTCATGCCATCATGCATTTGAGATGCTAATATTTTGCCAAAGTGTTTTCTGTCTATGTTCGTAAATTATAATTATCATTGACACAGAGGGATTATATCATGATTAGTGTTCTATTGCTACTGTAACAACACAAATTTAGTGGACTGAAGCAACACAAGTATATTATTTTATGGCTTTTTAGGTTGGAAGTCTTGTCTGGGTCTCACTTGACTAAAATCAAGTTGCCAGCAGGGCCATGCTCCTTTCTAGTGTCCCATAGAGAGGGATAATCCATTTCCTGCTCATTCAGGCTGTTGGCAGAATTTAGTTTTTTGTGGCTGAAGACTTAGGTCCTCATTCCCTTGCTGTCTGTCACCTAAAGGCCATCCTTATCTTCTAGAGGGAACCTGCATTCCTTGGCTCATAGCCTGGTTCCTTCATCTTCAAAAGTAGCAACACTGGGTTGCGTCTCTCTCATGCTTGGAACATCCCTTCCTTTTCTTCACTGTTGCAGCTTTTTAAAAAATTACTCAATGAATTTTATTACTTTTATAGTTGTACAATGTTGCAGCTTTTTGATTGCAACTAGAAAAGATTCTCTCCTGTTAAGAACTCTTGTGATTATATTGGACCCACCCATATAATCCAGGATAATCTCCTCATCTAAGGATCCATAACCTCAATTAAATCTGCAAAGAACTTTTTATCAGGGATGGTAACATATTTACCAATTCCAGATATTATGGCACAACCATCTTTGGGAGGCCATTATTCTGCCTACCACATGTTGTAAAAATGAGGCAAATTCTCCAAGGAGACATACTAAACCTAAATATGTATGCTGTTAACAAGAGAGATTCAAAAATGTATGAAGCAGAATTTACAGATTGAAAAGAAATATAGAAATCAACAATTACGGTTTTTTTGTTTTGTGTTTTTTTTTTGTCTTTTTTTTTGCCTTTTCTAGGGCCACTTCCCAGGGCATATGGAGGTTCCCAGGCTAGGGGTCTAATCCGAGCTGTAGCCACCGGCCTACGCCACAGCCACAGCAATGTGAAATCCGAGCCGCGTCTGCAACCTACAACACAGCTCATGGCAGTGCCAGATCCTTAACCCACTGAGCAAGGCCAGGGATTGAACCCTCAACCTCATGGTTCCTAGTTGGATTCATTAACCACTGTGCCATGATGGGAACTCCAACAATTATGGTTGAAGACTTCACTACTCTTCTCTCAGTAATGGATAGAATGGGCAGAAAATCCTTAAGAACAGAGACAATGTGAACAGCATTATTAGCCAACTTGACCTAACAACATTTACAGAACAATCTCTTTAACGAATGCAGACTATACATGTCTCTCACAGACTCTTGAAATATTAAGACAGGCCATATTCAAGACCATAAAACGAATCATAGTAAATTTAAAAAAACAGCAATCACATAAAGTATGCACTCAGATGAGAACACAATTGCATTAGAAACCAACAATAAGAAAATAACTAGGAAATCTAAACTATTAAAAATTAAAATATTTCTAAATAACCTATGAAAACTCAAGGAAAAATTTTAAATATTTGGAACTAAATAAAGATTAAAATGTCACATATCAAATCTATGCAATGAAGCTAAAGCAGTACTTAGAGGTAAATTAAGTGCCTATGCTAGAAAAAAAAGACTTAGAATCAGTAACCTAAATTTCTGCTTCAGCAAACTAGAAACAAAAGATAAAATCAAACCCAAAGCAAACAAAAGGAATAAAGTATAAAGACTTTAGCAAAAATCTATGAAATTACTAACAAAAAACCCGCAATAAAACCTTAGTGCTCCTTTGACAAAATCAACGCATTTGATAGATCTCTAGCCAGGTGAATGGAAAGAGAAGGGGGAAGAGAACTACAAACTATGGAAAGCAAGAATAAAAGAGGAAATATAATCACTGGCCTCACAGTCACTAAAAAGATAATATTATGAGCAACTCTGTCCATAAACTCAATAACTTAATAATACAGACTAATCTGAAAAGACAAACTAACAATAATCACTGAAGAAGAATGAGATAAACTCAAAGCCATGTATCTATTAATGAAATTGATTTTGTAAGTAAAAATTTTTCCACAAAGAAAACTTTAGGCTCAGGTGTGCTTACTTTTGAATTCTACCAAATACACAAGAATAAATAATACCAATTCTACACAGCTTCTTCCAGGAAATACAGAAGACAAACATTTTTAACTCATTTGTGAGGTCAACATTATCATAACACCAAAACCAGATAATGACATTACTAGAAAATTACAGACCAATATTCCTTATGAAAATCTTGTGAATTTTATTTATTTATTTTTTATCATTTTAGAGCTGCACCCACGGCATATGGATGTTCCCAGGCTAGAGGTCGAATCGAAGCTGCAGCTGCTGGCCTACACCACAGCCACAGCAACCTGGGATCTGACCCATGTCTGCGACCTACACGACAGCTCAGGGCAACACTGGATCCTTAACCCACTGAGCAAGGCCAGGGATCAAACCTGCGACCTTATGGATACTACTCGGGCTCGTTACCACTGAGACACAATGGAAACTCCAATCTTGTAAATTTTAAGTTTCAAACATTATTAGTTTCATAAACTCTATTTGGTTCTTTTTATACCTCACACATCTCTCATTGTATAGTTTTTCTTTAAATTCTTGATACATTTATAATAGTTTCTTAAAGGACCCTTTCTGTTAATTCTATCAGTTTTGTCTTTTCTGGATCTTTTTTTTTTTTTGCTTTTTAGGGCTGAACCCGCAGCATATGGAGGTTCCCAGGCTAGGGGTCCAATCGGAACTGCAGCCACCGGCCTACACCAGAGCCACAGAAATGCAGGATCTGAGCCACGTCTGTGACCTCCACCATATTTGATGGCAATGCCAGATCCTTAACCCATAGATTGAGGCCAGGGATCTAACCCAGGTCCTAGTCGGGTTCGCTAACCACTGAGCCATGATGGGAACTCCCTGGATCTTTTTTTAATGCATAGTTTTGTTCCTGGTTTTAAGTGACATTTTCCTGTTTCTTTGTATGACTAGTAATTTTATTATTGGCTGCTGGACATTGTGACTGCTAGACTGTTAGAGGCTTGACATTGCTGTCCCTTTTAAAGTATAGTAAAATATTTTGAGCAGGCATTTAGGTTACTGTTTTAGAGTAGGTCTTAAATGGCCTTTACTCTAGAGCTAGTTTAGCCCTATTACTGAGGTGTGACCTTTTGGGGGTTTACACATGTTCAGGAAAGTCTATCTTCCAGGATGGCTGGTTAGAACTTAAATATCTTCCAGAGCCCCACCATCTTTTAGAAGGGTTCAGTTAAAGCTCCCTAGTAGAACTTTGTCCAACCTTCTGGAGGTTCGCCTATTTGTCTGCATCTTAGATAGCAGCAATATACTCAAACAGACCCCATGGAGATTTCTGGAGGCCTTTCTCTAGAAAGTTCTCTCCATTCTGGTATTCTTCCCTCAACATTACCACTACCTCAATCCCCCCCAAAATCCAATCTCTCTCTCCTCAATTCCACAAGATAGCCATGATTTGGTTACATTCCTCCTGCTATGTAATAACTGCAAAGTGCTTCCAGGCAAAACATGAGGGGCAATCCTAACAGGCTTCCTAGTGTAAGCAAACACTGTCATCTCAATTAGATACCAATCCATCTGTATCAGAGAACTGAGTCAGAATTGCCAATATTAAATTTTAGAGCAGAAGCAGATAACTCTGTGGATACACTCTGTAACCCTAGATATAGCAGGACGTTAACTATGCCAGATTGAATGAACTGATGAGGGCCATCTAATTATGCTTATTTATTTTGGAATTTTGTTGACGCTCATTTAACGTTCTATTTTCTGATGAGCATATGATAAAACCCATTTTCTTTTGACTTTTCTATAATTTTTATGCTTGTACAAAACATTCCTTGTATTTGGTAGCTTGTTTTCATCACTTCACAGAATTCGGGTACAATATTTTTACTGAGTCTCTACGTTTCTGGGAAATGCAGTTATTTGTGTGAGTTGAATAAAAATCTATCCTCCTGGAGTTTCTGCCATGGCACAACTGGTTAAGAATCCGACTGCAGCAGCTCAGGTTACTGCGGAGGTACGAGTTTGATCCCCAGCCCGGAGCAGTAAGTTAAAAGATCCAGTGTTTCCACAGCTGTGGTTCAGGTCACAGCTGCAGTTCAGATTCAGTCCCTGACCCAGAAACTTCCCTATGTTACAGGTGCAGCCATAAAAAGAAAAAAAAATCTATCTTCCTTCTCATTAGGATATAATTGGACAATCTGATTGTGTAATTAAGGCCCTATCTGAAGGATCATATTTCAGGATATATTTCATTCAACCCAATATGATAAACCTCAAGCCTCATTAAGGACACAGGTGCAACTGGTATTTGGAACTAATTCTATGATCCTTCCTAGGCAAACTGTCCAGTGTCTGTTGTTGTACAGTGTCCCAGCTTTAAATGTAGTAAGAATATCCACTGACTTGCAGTTAAAGGAGAGAGGACTTTGCCCACATTTTAAAATACACAGATGAATTTATTTTGTAAATAACAGTGATTAAAAAGGGCTCTAGAATGATGAGGACTATTAAAAATGAAGTTCTAGATTCCCTGCATATGCTCCAGACAGAAACTAATTTAATACCCTTAGCAGTTGTTTGACATAATGTGTATATTTGCTGATTATGTAATAAGGAACATTATGTGTGTTAACTGACCGTTCTTACTGCACTGATATGAATCAATAAAGCCAAATACTACAAAAATCATAATGAGACCAGTCCCTAAATAATCTACAGAGATTATTTATGATCACAAGAGAAGACAAATTATTCAAAATTTAGGAATAAGGCAAAAGGTGATTGCTGGACTTTGTAATATCATGGTAGCACATGGTTTAACAAGCACACCTAAGGATCATTGGACTCTTACGGAAATACACCTTTCTTTGAATTATAAATTACTATTTATTATTCACTAGAGTCAGACTACATAAAGTTAGATGTCGGCTTACAGAAAACAAATAAAAGTGGAAATGATTTTTGTCCGGTAGAGATGCAAATGAGTTCTGACAGAGAAGACAATTCCAAAGATACACTTTATTATTATAGAATATACTGACTGGATTAATGTACTAGGTTTGTATCCAACTTAGGAATGTAATTTCAGCTTTTCTTTGTTACATGACCACTTGCATCTTGGTTTCTCACATCTCTTTCGAGTGGGTTTTGTCATCCTGCTTGCCCTCGCATTAACATATTAAATAAAACTTGTACTCTGCTCATTACCTATACGCATGAGAATTACATTTTTATAATTTTGAGATTCACTTTCAGAAAAGGATATAGAAATGCTCCACATAAATGTTGGTTTTACTGGAAAAAGAGGAATTCAGCTGAGCTTCCAGGGACAATTCCCAAAACTTCAATATCTATGTTTACTTCATTATCCATCAGATTAACTACCTAATTTTCAGACATGATTTCAAGAATAATAACTTTACTGATAAGCAGTAATCAACTCATGACCACCAATCCATAATTATACCCATCCAAATGAAGAGCAACCCACAATAATTTTCACAAATAAAACCAATTTCTTAGCTATGGAAAATTACCCAAACATCCAAATCTTTTCAGTCATGTGCAATACCATTTCAATCACCTCTGACCACATGGCATCCAAACAAAGAAAGTTCCACAATCAAACCCAAAAATAAAGCCCCCTAGATAACCACATTGGAAGTCAAGGTTTCAGGGTACTCATTTAGTAGCCAGAGTAACAGCATAATTAAACTCTGCAAAAAGACCACCAAAATATGCTAAAATAAAACCATTAATCCTAAAGATATCCACAAAAATGTATTATAAGAGCATATCCAACCCTACCACTTACAATATGTAGCTCTTATGAGCCATAGGTTACACGTTAGATACATTAACAGCCTTTTCATTTGGAACACACATTTGCCAAAACATTATCTATGGCTAACTAAACATATACATTCTAATGAAGCTTCTCAAGTTTATACCTGTCTTTTTATTCATGTATGATAAGACTTGTATAGAGAGCCTACATACACACAGAACCTGGAAGGCCAGATTGATCCTATCACTTTCACATGTGGAAAGAGCATTTACTCTGAGGTGACATAGTAATTACTCTAGTTAATACTATTTTATAGAATGAATTTGAAAGGGATAAGTCTATCCTTACATAATTCTTTACTTTTCACTTTTTTAACATGAAAAAGGATCAAATCAGTCCTTAGGATTAACATGAAAAATAAATAATATATATATATTATTTCCGTTCCACCTTAGTACATAAACAAAAAGTTTTTTTTTTTTTGGTCTTTTTAGGGTCACACCCACGGCATACGGCAGTTCCCAGGCTAGGGGTTGTATTGGAGCTGTAGCCACCAGCCTACACCACAGCCACAGCCACACCAGATCTGAGCCATGTCTGTGACCTACACCACAGCTCACGGCAACACCAGATCCTTAACCCACTGATCGAGGCCAGGGATTGAACCCACAACCTCATTGTTCCTAGTCAGATTCGTTTCCGCTGCACCATGATGGGAACTCCCAGCAAGAGTATCTTACAGTTTATTTTCCTAATTACATAACAACCTGCTAAGAGAGCTATTACCACAGCTGAGCCCCAACCATGATGGCTCTGCTGCCACAGGTGCCGACAATATGAACGAATGCTGTCTGCGCTGCTCGGATATTTACTGTCAAAATCAAAGACTCAAAATGAGTAGATCTGATGGGAAGCCTCTAGGTTACACAGATTTCCTCGAGGCATATGATAACCTGGAAAGCGCTGTTTTGTTTTAACCTATCTTGAGAAGGCAGGCTTGACCTTTATCAAATGCAAATTTGTCCTTTAGTTTTACTCATTTTAAAATGCTGAAGATGGAGTTCCCGTCGTGGCGCAGTGGTTAACGAATCCGACTAGGAACCATGAGGTTGCGGGTTCGGTCCCTGCCCTTGCTCAGTGGGTTAACGATCCGGCGTTGCCGTGAGCTGTGGTGTAGATTGCAGACGCGGCTCGGATCCTGCGTTGCTGTGGCTGTGGTGTAGGCCGGTGGCTACAGCTGCGATTCAACCCCTAGCCTGGGAACCTCCATATGCCGCGGGAGCGGCCCAAGAAATAGCAACAACAACAAAAAAAAAATAAAAGACAAAAAAAAAAAGCTGAAGATAATTCTAAACTCTCTAACTTGTTAAGCACTACTATAATCTCTTCATAACATATTTTCCCAGATTTTTCTCCCAACCTATCCCCTCCCTACACCTCCTTTGGTCTCTCTCCTTCCTTTCACCCTTCCTTTCTTCTCTCTCTCTCTCTCTCTTTCTCACACACACACACACACACACACACACACACACACACACACACTATATCCTCTCTTGCTTCGGTGTACTGTAATCTCTGAAAGAAACCAGTATCACTGCCTGTGAGCCCCCTTAGTACTTATCTTCTCTCAGCTCAAATGATACCTTTGTATGAAGTATTCTCCAACTCTCTTAAGTAGAACCATTCACTCTGTCCTCAAAATTACAGTGTTCACAGCAAATACTTTCTATTTTACCACATCTCTGCTAGCCCATACATCCCCTTCTTTCCAGAATCCCCCATCCCCATCCCCATCCCTCAGCCTGAGCTAGAAATTGTTCTTGTGTGCTCCTAACTTTAGCACTTACAGTGAGCTGCAATTGCCTCTTTCTTACACCAGTTTGTGAACTCCATTAGAGCTAGGTGTAATCACCATCGTAATTCATGTGTCTAGTGCCCAATAGGTATGCAACACACAGGTGTTGAAAGGTAAGAAAGAATCCAGAATTAACGTTTCCTAGTCTACTCATCCACCCCTGTGAACGCCTCAAGATGTGCCCAGGAAAATGCTATTTACTTAAGAGATGTTAACCATAACAGTTTAGGAAATACTGAGATAAAAACAAATTAAATGACAAAAGTAGGTTTACAAGTTTGTCTTCAGAATTTCCAATGAATGTAAAATGTAGCAATGCGACTGACTGCATAACTGCAATAGCCCTCCTGCCAATGATATTGACAGTCCTGCTATCAAACTGGGATGAAACTGTGTACACCTGGCTAACTTCATCTAAAGCCTTTATCTCTAGGAGTTGGGGAATGTGTCTTACCCGTGAATGTGAAAACCATCTGCCTGCATTCAGAGTCGACAGGAAACTCCAATCAAATAAGGAAGGGTGTGTGAAAGAGGCATTTGGCTTGACCTCCTTGATATTGGTTGTTCTTCTCAGGTTATTGTCATGCATGAGAAAAGGCACATCATCATTACTGCAGGCAGAGGGGGAAAAGAGGGGAAGGTGTGGATAGGCTGAATGCAGCCACCTTGGCAGATAAGGTTCTCAAAAAGCCCATCGAGGTCACAAGTCTTACTAGGGTTCCTTACTCCCTCCCGCGTCTTAGCAAAGGGATAAGCACCAGTAATTTATACTTTGACATCAACATTTTTCTGCCCAAGGAAGCAATCGCTTGCATGTACAGGAACTGTTATTAGTTGCTGCTATCCAGGGAATTCTGGGTCAAGAAAACAATAGGCAGAGTAATGATCTGAGAGTAGGGTGAGTGGAGTGTGGATGGGACAAGGCCCTGAGATCCCCAGAACCACACCAAGCAGGCACCCACACAATCTTCCTGTCTTTCTAACTCACTTCCCAGGTGGCAACTGCCCTGAGTATTTCTGGTCCTAGACCCTTCGCATCAGACGTCATCATTAGAAAAGTTCATCTGAAAACTTCTATCTGCTATATGCCTTGAAGAATCTCTGCTTTTATGAAAACCTCTTTCTCATTAAAACACATATGAAGAAAAATCTGAACTGACAATGAAGGAGTAACAGGGTTGAAAGCCTACTGCTCTTAGACAACTGGAAAACTGGACAGAATAGAAGAGCGAACTTTTTTAGGAAATGGACAATGGGGAGGGAGCACAGTGTAATGAACTCTCAAAAAAGGTAAACAAATGAAATGAGCTCTACGATGACCCAGGCTTCCTTCTTGCAGGTAAATACTAGAATGCGGCATGGGGCAAGGAAGGGGGCATCTAAAAAGGACCCAGCTACAGTAATAAAAAGAGGAGAAAGAGATAAGATTAAGGAGAGGTCAAGACAAATAAAATTTGTTGGATAGAGACCTTTAGAGAATGGAGCTATGCAAAAAGAAAGCATTCCAGGGAGTTCCTGTCATCGCATAGCAGAAACGAATCTGACTAGTATCTATGAGGATGCAGGTTCGACCCCTGCCCTTGCTCAGTAGGTCAGGGATCCAGTGTGGCCATGAGCTATGGGGTAGGTCACAGACGTGGCTTGGATCCCAAGTTGCTGTGGCTGTGGCCCGCAGCTGTAGCTCCGATTCGACCCCTAGCCTGGGAAACTCCATGTGCCACAGGTGTGGCCTTAAAAAGCAAAAAACAAAAAACGAAAAGCATTCCAGGGAAATATGCAGAGGTCCCTTGAAATATGGTTGAATATCAATTTGTGCATGTGCAGAGTAAAACTCTATGAAGCTTGCCAAGAACAACTTCCAAGAAAAGGAAAATTACCAGAAAGTTCTAAAACAATTTGCAGGGTTCACAGAGGGATACGACTCATTCAAGTTCTATCAGTGACAGTGAAGTAACTTCAATAATTACATGGGCACATCTTTGAAATGGGAATAATTTAAAACTAGAGTGACTTTAGAGCCTCCATAAAAGAACTTTTAAAAACAAGCCTCCAAAGGATCAAATTAATTGCAAGTAACTTAACTGACTGCTAGAAAAAGTCCAAAATTCTTAAAAGGAATACAAGAAAATATGCCACTCGGCATGGTAAAAATTACAAAGTCTGGCATGTAACTGAAATTTACCAGACATGTAAAGAACTAGGAAAATGTAACCACAACCAGGAAAAATTACTCAATAAAAGCAAACTCGGGGGTTTCCATTGTGGCTCAGCATGTTGAGAACCTGATCAGAATCCATGAGCATTTGGGTTTGATCTCTGGCCTCGCTCAGTGAGTTAATGATCCAGCATTGCCACAAGCTGCAATGCAGGCCACAGATGCAGCCTGGATCCAGCGTTGCTGTGGCTGTGGTGCAGGCCAGTAGCTACAGCTCTGACTGGATCCCTGCCTAGCAGAGAACTTCCCTATGCCATAGATGTAGCCCTAAAAAGAAAAAAAACTTGCAAATGATAGAGTAACAGAATTATAACTGAAACAAAAATTTTACTAGATGAGTTTAACAGCAGATTAAATATTATAGATCATGTAAAGATCAGTGAATTTGAAGAGGTAGCAATAGAATCTATCCAAATGAACTGTGAAACAATATCAAGCAGTATTATATATGTGTGACTGGGGTCCTAAAAAGAGGAGAGGAACAGAAAAAAAAAAAAAACTGAGGAAGTAAAAGTGAAAAAATACAAAATTTTATAAAAATTAAGCATCAAGAGATCCAAAAATATTAATGAATACCCAAAAAAATATGTAAGAGTACACATACACATGTGCATACCCCATAGTAAGAATTATTATAACCAAATTGTGGGAAATTGATGAGGAAAAGAATATTGTAAATGTAGTCACAGAAAAAGAAAATATATATCTAGAGAGAAATAAAAATAAGCATACAACAGACTTCTCATCAGAAAATACGAGGCAAAGAAAACAATGAAACATTTTTTTTGGCTGATGTAGAAGTTCCTGAGCCAGGAATCAAACCCACGCCACAGCAGCAACCCAAGCCACAGCAGTGACAACACTGGATCCTTAACCCGCTAAACCACAAGGGAACTCCAAAACAACACATTTTCTTTTATTTTATCTTATCTAACTTTATTGTCTTTGTTTGCAAATTTCAAGGGTAAGCTTAGATGTAAACTGGAGTTAATTTCAGTCAGTTTCAGCTCTTAGCACACTAGCTGCTACCCATCACAGGTCCCTAACCACATGACAAACAAATGTATACATGCTCCTGGAATTAATTGAACAGCAGCTCATGAGAGCGAAGGTGGCAAAAAATGAGCCTGTATTTCAAATATAGGGGTTCCCTGGTCTGATCACTATTTTTTTGCTACAAAAGGGCAGACAGGAAGGTGGGCAACCATGTTGGTGCACTTTCTTCCACTGTGGCAAAGCCCTCACCTTCTAACTCAAGTGATTTCCACAAGATTTAAAGGGACAGCACAGCTTTAAACCCTCCTCATTTTTCTCCATTTCTCCATATATGCCCAAGGGTAAGATCAAAACAACCTGAGAAAAATTAAGTTTAAACCTCACACAGAGACATCTTACAATTTTTAATTAAAAAGCAATAACAAAAAAGATAGCAAACACCAAAGAAGGGAGAGGGGATCTGATTTCCAATGTTACCACATTATTTGACTCAAAGGTCCAATTTTCAACCAAAAAAAAAAAAATCACAAGATATAAAAAAAAAAAACCAATAAAGTATGGCCCATTCGAAGGGAAAAAATATCAACAGAAACTGTCCCTGAAAAAGAGCTGATGGCAAATATACTAAACAAAGATTTTAAAACAACTGTCTTAAAGATACTCAAACAACTAGAGGAAAATTTGGATAAAGTCAAGAAAACAATGTACAAAGTGGAAGTATTAATAAAGAGATTTTTTAAATCCTAAAAAGAAACCAAAAAGAAATTCTGGAGCTGAAAAGTACAATAACTGAAATGAAAAGTTGACCACAGCAATTTGAAGGCAGATTTAAAAAGGCAGAAGAAAGAATCAGTGACCTGAAAGATAGGACAATACGACCTATTGAATCTAAGAATTAAAAAAAAGATTGAGGAGAAGTTACCAGCATCTGAGGGATAATCCAACACCAAAGCCAAACACACTACAACAACAAAAAAACCCACACATCAATATTCCTTATGAACACTGATGCAAAAACACTTAACAATATTCCTTATTAATATTGATGGAAAAAATCCTCAATAAAGTATTAGCAAATAGAATTCAGCAGTGTATTAAAAGGATTATATACAATGACCAAGTAGGATTTATTCCCAAAATGCAAGAATATTTCAACGTAATGAAGTCGATCAAGGTAATACATCACATTAAGAGGATGAAAGGGAAAAAAACACACAATCATCTCAATTAATGCAGAAGAGGCATTTGACAACATTCAACATCCTTTCATGATAAAAATTATCCACAAATTTGTAACAGAAGGAAAATACCCCAAATTAATAAAAGACATACATGAAAAACCCACAGCATACATCATATTCAATGGTGAAAGACGACGAAAAGCTTTTCCTCTAAAATTAGGAACAAGGCAAAGTTTTCTGCTTTTGGCACTTACATTCACAGTGACACTAAAAGTTCTAACCAGAGTAAGTAAGCAACATAGAAAAATAAAATTCATCCAAACTGTAATGGAAGAAAATAAAATTACTTCTGTTTCTAGATGATATAATCTTATATGCAGAAAGCCTAAAGTTTCTACAATGACAGCAACAAAGAAAATAAGTGAAATAAAAGCAGCAGAATACAAAGGAAACATCCAAAAATCAGTTCCATTTCTATAAAGTAACAATGAAGAATCTGTGTAGAAGTTCATGAAGTAAATCTCAAGGCATCCACTATAGACCCAAAGCGGCAAAAAAAAAAAAGATTTGTACTCCAAATATAGGAAATCTCTGCTCTGGTCAATGATTACAGAAATCTCAAAAACAGTTTCATTTGCAATAGCATCAAAAAGAATAAAACAGAGTATTTTAAAAATTAACTGAGCCAAGGAGGTGAAAGGCATATGCAATGAAACTAGAAAAAAAATTGCTGAAAGAAATGAAGGAAGACCTAAAGAAATGGAAATATATCCGACATTCACGGATTGGAAAAATTAACATCGTTAACATGTCATTTCACGTGCAATTTGTCTCGGCACGAACCTCTTTGGGTTGATCCGCTTGGTATTCTCTGTCCTTTATGAATGTGATGTCTGTTAATTCTCCTAGGTTAGGAATGTAATTATATCTTCAAACATGTCCTCTGCCTCTCTTTCTCTCTTCTTGGGACCCCCTTATAATATGAATGTTAGTATGCTTAATGTTGTCTCAAAGGTCTCTTAAACTGTCTTCATTTGTTTTCTTACTTTGCTCAGCTTCAGAAATTTCCACTACTCTGTCTTCTGTTAGCTGATCTGTTCCACGGTATTGTCTGATCTACCATTGATGCCTTCTAGTTTATTTTTTTATATCACTTAACTATATTCTTCAGCTCTGTTTGGTTCCATTTTCAAAATCTTTGCTAAAAATTCCTAATGTCTCCTTTGTTCATACATTCTCCCCCTATGTTCTCTTGAGCATCTTATTGATCTTTACCTTAAATTTGTCAGGTAGATTGTTTATCTCTCACTTTGTTCTTCTTCTGGATTTTTATCTTATTCCTTCTTTTGGAACATACTTCTGTGTGGACACATTTTGCCTATATCACTACTTCTATTTCTGTGAATTTCATAGGTTAGTACATTTCCTGATGTTGGAGAAGTGACCTTATTTTTTTTTCATTTTTTTTTTGTTACTCAAATGAATTTATCACATCTGTAGTTGTATAATGATCATAACAATCTGATTTCACAGGATTTCCATCCCTTAGGACATTTCCTATAGGGCCCAGTAGCACATTATCATCTGGTAACCATAGCTATATGCTTACAGTGTTGGTTACAGGGGCTGTGTGCATCCCTCTGTTGTGGTGGGCTGACTCTTGCAGGCACACAGGTAGGCATGACTGGCCTCTGGTCTGCTTAGACGCCAGGGCTTGCCTTGTGCAGATGCTGCTGGCCACTAGTGGGTGAGGCCATCCTGTAGGGCAACTTGCTGCTCAGCCAAAGGAGTCCCAGACCTGGTGCTGGCCCACAGATGGGTGGGACTCAATAGCAAGGTGACTAGCTAAATGCTCCAGGAGGCCCCACATGTAGCTCTGGCCCAATGTTGGGCACAAGTGGGGCCTCCATGGCTGGCTGCAGGGGGAGGGTTCGCAGAAATAGTGGCACCCAGCTGATAGATGTGGTTGTGGCCTGGAGGTATCCCAGGGCAGGCGTCAGTCTGCTGATGGGCATGGGCAATTTTTGACATGGCTGGCTGCAGGATCTGGAGATGATAATGGCCCATTGGTGAGTAGTACTGAGTCCTGACACAGCTGGCTGAGGGGCCCAAGGTGTGCAACAGCTGGTAATTTCCTGCTGTTGAATGGGGCCAGGAGCCTGGCTGAAAGGCTGGTGTTGGCACACTGGTGAGCAGGGCCAGGTCCCAGGGTGGCTGGGGGCTCAGATGTCCTATGGCACCTGTCCTACTGGTGGGTAAGGCTATGTCTCCAATAGGCTAGATACATGGTGCGGGGCATCCTAGGATTGGTGCCATACAACTGGTGGACATGGCCAGATCCTAGCATTAATAAGCTAGAAGAAGGATTTTATTTTACTTTATTTTAAATGATTTTTATTTTTTGATTACAGTTGGTTTACAATGTTCTGCTAATTTTCTACTGTACAGCAAAGTGACCCAGTCACACATACATATATACATTCTTTTTCTCACATTATCCTCCATCATGCTCCATTATAAGTGACTAGACATAGTTCCTAGTGCTATACAGCTGGATCTCATTACTTATCCATTCCAAGGGCAATAGTTTGCATCTATTAACCCAGACTCCCCCTCCCCCTTGGCAACCACAAGTCTATTATCCAAGTCTATGCATTTTTCTGTGGAAAGGTTCCTTTGTGCTGTATATTAGATTCCAGATATAAGTGATAACATATGGTATTTGTCTTTCTCTTTCTGACTTACTTCACTTAGTATGAGAGTCTCTAGCTCCATCCCTGTTGTTGCAAATGGCATTATTTTGTTCTTTTTAATAACTGAGTAGTATTCTGTTGTGTATGTATACCACATCTTCTTAATCCAATCATCTTTTGATGGACACTGAGGTTGTTTCCATGTCTTGGCTATTGTGAATAGTGCTGCAATGAACATACGGGTGCATGTGTCTTTTTCAAGGAAAGTTTTGTCTGGATATATGTCCAAGAGTGGGATTGCTGGATCATATGCTAATTCTCTATTCAGTTTTCTAAGGTACCTCCATACTGTTTTCCATAGTGGCTGTACCAATTTACATTCCCACCAACAGTACAGGAGAGTTCCCTTTTCTCCACACTCTCTCTAGCATTCGTTATCTGTGGACTTATTAATGATGGCCATTCTGACTGGTGTGAGGTGGTACCTCATTGTAGTTTTGATTTGCAAAAATTAAAAATAGAAGTCACATATGTCTCATCAATCCCCTTTCTGGGTATACGCCCAAAATAACTGAAAGAGATATTTGTTCACTCATGCTCAGAATAGCATTTTAACTATAGCTAAAATGTAAAAGCATAACTAGAAACAAGAAAAGTTCAAATAAGAAAACTCACTGGTAAAGGCAAACATGCAATAAAAGGAGGAAATAATCCACTGGGGAAAAAATATGAAAACTAGCAACTATGAAAAGAGGAGACTACAAATGCATAATATTGCATATGCACTTGAAATTAAGAGAGCAGCAACCTAGAACACTTCTGTATATACAGAGACTGCTATATAAAAATCTAATGGGAACTACAAACCAATAAACTACAACAGACACACATAATTAAAAAAGCAAACCTAATACAGCACTAAAGATAGCAAATCACAAAAGAAGAGAATAAAAGAGAAAGGGGGGAAGGACCTAAAATAACAAATCCAAAACAATTAATAAAATGGTAATAAGTACATACCTATCCATAATTCCAATGAATGTAAATGATTAAATGCTCCAACCAAAAGACACAGTCTGGCTGAAAGGATATAAAATGTCACCCATATATATCACCCATAAATATTCCATCTATAAGAGTCCCACTTCAGATCTAAGGACACATTCAGATGGAAAGTGAAGGAATGAAAGAAGATACTCCATGCAAATGGAAATCAAAAGAAAGCTGGAGTACCAATACTCTTATCAGACAAAATAGACATTAAAATAAAGATAATCACAAGAGACAAAGGAGGACACTACATAATGATCAAAAGATAAATCCAAGAAGATAACAGAATTGGAAATATACGGCACTTAACATAGGAGAACCACAATATACAAGGTAAATGCTAACAGCCATAAAAGGAGAAATTGGCAGTAACACAATAATAGGAGGGGATTTTAACACCCTAGTTACATCAATGGATAGATTATCCAGACCAAAAAATCAATGAGGAAAAAGGCCTTAAATAACACATTAGAAAAGATAAACTTAACTGATATTTACAGAACATTCCATCCAAAAGCAGCAGAATACACATTCTTCTCGAGTGCATATGGAATATTCTCTCTTGGGCCACAAATCAAGCCTCGGTAAATTTAAAAGACTGAAATTACATCAAGTATCTTTTCCAACGACAATGCTATGAGACTAGAAATCAACAACAAAAGAAAAAAAAAACAGCAAAAAGACACAAAACACCTGGCAGCTAAACAATATGATACTAAACAGGGAGTTAAAGTTCTGGCTCAGTACATGAAGGACTTGACATTTTATCTGTGAAGATGTGGGTTTGATTCTTGGCCTTGCTCAGTGGGTTAAGGATTGAGCATTGCCACAAGCTGTGGCCTAGGTTGCAGCTGTAGCTCAAATCCAGTGTGGCCAAGGCTGTGGCATAGGCCAGTAAATGCAGCTCCAATCCCCACTAACCCAGGAACCTACATATGCCACACACATGACCAGAAAAAGAAAAAAAAAATGTTACTAAACAACAAATGAAGTACATGTGTCTTTGCAAGTTGCGGTTTTCTCTGGATAGATGCCCAGAAGTGGGATTGCTGGATCAAATGGTGGTTCTATTTTAGTTTTCTGAGGAATCTCCATACTGCTTTCCACAGTGGTTGCACCAATTTACATTCCCACCAACAGTATAATAAGGTTCCTTTTTCTCCACACCCTCTCCAGCGCTTACTGTTTGTGACTTTTGGATGATGGCCATTCTGCCTGCTGTAAGGTGGTGCCTCATAGTTGTTTTGATTTGCATCTCTCTAATTATGAGTGATGTTGAACATCTTTTCATGTGCTTTTTGGCCATCTGTATGTCTTCTTTGGAGAACTGTCTGTTTAGATCTTCTGCCCATTTTTTGATAGGCTTGTTTGTTTTTTTGGTATGGAGCTGCAGCAGGTGTTTATAAATTTTGGAGATTAATCCCTTGTCAGTCGATTCATTTGCAAAGATTTTCTCCCATTCTGGGGGTTGTCTTTTTGTGTTGTTTAGGATTTCCTTTGCTGTGCAGAAACTTTGAAGTTTGATTAGGTCCCATTTGTTTATTTTTGTTTTTATTGTCAATACTCTAAGAGGTGGGTCTGAGAAGATGTTGCTGTCATTTATGTCAGAGCGTGTTTGACCCATGTTTTCCCCTAAGAGTTTTATAGTGTCTGATCTTATATCTAGGTCTTTAATCCATTTGGAGTTTATTTTTGTGTATGGTGTTAGGGAGTGTTCAAATTTCATTCTTTTCCATGTGGCTGTCCAGTTTTCTCAGCACCACTTATTGAACAGGCTGTCTTTTCTCCATGTATATCCTTGCCCCCTTTGTCATAGATGAGTTGGCTGTAGGTGCATGGGTTGAATTCTGGGCTTTCTATCCTGTTCCACTGATCTATGGTTCTGTCTTTGTGCCAGTACCATGCAGTTTTGATGACTGTTGTTCTGTAGTGTAGCCTGAGGTCAGGGAGCCTGACTCCTCCAGCTCCATTTTTCTTTTTCAGGATGTCTTTGGCTATTCTGCTGGGTCTTTTGTGCTTCCAAACAAACTTTAACATATTTTGTTGGAGTTCTGTGAAGAATGCCCTTGGTAATTTGATAGGGATTGCATTGAATCTGTAGATTGCTTTGGGTAGTAGAGTCATTGTGATAATATCGACTCTTCCAACCCAAGAGCATAGTATGTCTTTCCATCTGTTTGTGTCATCTTTGATTTCTTTCATCAGTATCTTACAGTTTTCAGAGTACAGGTCTTTTGTCTCTTTAGGTAGGTTTACTCCTAGGTATTTTATTCTTTTGGATGTGATGGTATAAATGGGATTGCTTCCCTAATTTCTTTTCATTGTTAGTGCATAGAAATGCCGTCGATGTCTGTGTATTAATTTTGTATCCTGCGACTTTGCCAAATTCATGGATGAGCTCTAACAGTTTTCTGGTAGAGTCTTTAGGATTCTCTAGGTATAGTATCATGTCATCTGCAAATAGTGATAGTTTTACTTCTTACTTTCCAATTTGGATTCCTTTTTCTTCTCTGATTGCTGTGGCTAGGACTTCCAAAACTATGTTGAAGAGTAGTGGCAAGAGCGGACATCCGTGTCTTGTTCCTGATCTCAGCAGGAATAGCCAAGACATGGAAACAACCTAAATGTCCATCAACAGAGGAGTGGATCAACAAGATGTGGTACATATACACAATGGAATATTACTCAGCCATTAAAAAGAACGAAATACTGGCATTTTTAGCCACATGGATGGACCTAGAAATTATCATGCTAAGTGAAGTCAGTCAGACAATGAGACACCAACATCAAATGCTTTCACTGACATGTGGAATCTGAAAAAAGGACAGACTGAACTTCTTTGCAGAACAGATGCTGACTCACAGACATTGAAAAACTTATGGTCTCCTGAGGAGAAAGTTTGGGGGGGTGGTGGGATGTGCTTGGGCTGTGGGATGGAAATCCTGTGAAATTAGTGTTATAATCATTATACAACTACAAAAAAATACATTAGTTATTGAAATACTGAGGGAAAAAAAAAACGAGTGAATCACTGAAGAAATTAAAGAGGAAACCATAAAGTGCCTAGAGAAAAATGACAATGAAAACACAGTGATTCAAAACCTGCAGGATGCAGCAAAAGCAATTCTAAGAGGGAAGTTTATAGCAATACAATCTTATCTCAGGAAACAAGAAAAATCTCAAACAATCTAAACTTACACCTATAGCAACTAAAGAAAGAAGAAGAAACAAAACCTGAAGTTAGTAGAAGAAATCATAAATATCAGAGCAAGAAATAAATGAAATACAGGCAAAGAAAACTATAAAGAAGATCAATGAAACCAAAAGTTGGTTCTTTGAAAAGATCAGCAAAATTGATAAGCCTTTAGCCAGACTCATCAAGAAGGGAGATGGTTCAAATCAATAAAATTAGAAGTGAAAAAAGAGAAGTTACAACTGACACCACAGAAATACAAAGAATCATGAAAAACTACTATAAGCAACTATATACCAATAAAAAGGACAACCTAGAAGAAAGGGACAAATTCTTACAAAGGTACAACCTTCCAAGACTGAACCAGGAAGTAACAGAAAATATGAATAGACCAATCACAAGTAATGAAATTGAAAATATGATTTAAAAACTTCCAAAAAATAAAAGTCCAAACTTAATGACTTCACAGGTGAATTTTATCAAACATTCAGAGAAGAGTTAACACCTATTCTACTGAAACATTTCCAAAAAATTGCAGCAGAAGGAAGCTCTCTAGCTCATCCTTTGATGCCACCATTACCATGACACTAAAACCAGAAAAAGACACCACAAAAGAAGAGAAAATTACAGACCAATATCACTGCTGAATATAAATGCGAAAATCCTCAGCAAGAATCCAACCATATATTGAAAGAATCCAACCATATATTGATCATACGCCATGATCACGTGGGATTATCCCAAGGATGCAAGGATTCTTCAATATCCACAAATCAATCAGTGTGATACTCCACATTAACGTATTGAATAATAAAAACTAAATGATCATCTCAATAAATGCAAAAAAGTTTTTGACAAAATTCAACATCCATTTCTGGTTTAAAAAAAAAAACTGTCCAGAAAGTGGGCATAGAGGGAACCTACCTCAACATAATAAAGGCCATATATGACAAATCCATAGCTAATATCATTCTCAAAGGTGAAAAGCTGAAAGCATTTCCAGTAAGTTCAGGAACAAATCATGGATGTCCTCTATCACCACTATTACCCAACATAGTTGTGGAAATCTGATCCATGGCAATCAGAAAAAAAAAAAAGAAATAAAAGGAATCCAAACTGAAAAAGAGCAAGTAAAACTGTCACTGTTTGCAGTTGACATGATGCTATATCTAGAAAATCCTAAAGGTGCTACCAGAAAACTGTTAGAGCTCATCAATGTATCTGGTAAAAGTGCAGGATACAAAATTAACACACAGAAATTGATTCATTTCTATATACTAATAATGAAAGATCAGAAATAGAAATTAGGGAGTTACCATCATGGCGCAGCAGAAATGAATTAGACTGGGAAACATGAGGTTGCAGGTTCAATACCTGGCCTCACTCAGAGGGTTAAGGATTTGACATTGCTGTGAGCTGTGATGTAGGTCACAGACAGCTTGGATCTGGCACTGCTGTGACTCTGGTGTAGGCTGGCAGCAACAGCTCTGATTGGATCCCTAGCTTGGGAACCTCCATATGCCATGGTTGTGACCCTAAAAAAAAAAAAAATTAGGGAAACCAACCCATTTACCACTATACCAAAAAGAGTAAAATACCTCAGAACAAACCTATCTAAAGAAAACAAAAGACCTGTACACTGAAAACTATAAAATGCTGATGAAAGAAATCAAAGATGACACAAACAGATGCAAAGATATACCATGATCTTAGACCAGAAGAATCAACATAGTCAAAATGACTATGCTACCCAAGGCAATCTACAGATTCAACATAATCCCAATCAAACTACCAATGGCATTTTTCACAGAATTAGAACAAAAATATTCTAAAATCTGTATGGAAACTCAAAAGACCTCAAACAGCCAAACTAATGTAAAAGAAGAACTGGAGGAATCAGGCTCCTAGCCTTCAGTCTGTACTACAAAGATACAGTAATCAAAACAGTATGGTACTGGCACAAAAGCAGCAACGTAGATCAGCAGAACAGATAGAAAGCCCAGAAATCAACCCATGCACCTATGGTCAACTTATCTATGACAAAGGAAGTAATAACATACAATGGAGGAAAGACAGTCTCTTCAATAAGTGGTGCTGGGAAAACTGGACAGCTACATGTAAAAGAATAAAATTAGAACATTCTCTAACACCATACCCAAAAATAAACTCAAAATGTATTAAGGACCTAAATGTAAGGCCATACACTATAAAACTCCTAGAGGAAAGCATAGGCAGAACACTCTTTGACATAAATCACAGCAATATCTTTTTGGATCCATCTCCTAGAGAAATGAAAATGAAAATAAACAAATGGGACCTAATTAAACTCAGAAGTTTTTTGCACACCAAAGGAAACCATAAACAGAATGAAAAGAAAACTCACAGAATGGAGAAAATATTTGTAAATGAAGCAACTGACAAGGGATTAATCTCCAAAATATATAAATACCTCCTGAAACTCATTATCAAAAAAACCCAAACAACCTCATCCAAAATGGCCAGAAGAACTAAACAGGGATTTCTCCAAAGAAAACATACAGACACCAAAAAAAAAAAACCACACGAAAAAATGCTCAACACCACTAATTATTAGAGAAAAGCATATCAAAACAACAATGACAGTGGAGTTCATGCTATGGTGCAGCGGAAATGAATCCAACTAGCATCCATGAGGATGCAGGTTTGATTCCTGGCCTCACTCAGTGAGTTAAGGGTCTGGCATTGCAGTGAGCTGTGGTGTAGGTCGAAGAAGTAGCTCAGATTCTGCACTGCTATGGCTGTGGCGTAGGCCAGCAGCTGTAGCTCCAATTCAGGCCCTAGCCTGGGAACTTCTATATGCTGCAGGTATGGCCCTAAAAAGCAAACAAAACAAAAGAAAACAACTACAGCGAGGCACCACTTTACACAAGCCAGAATGGCCGTCATGAAAAAGTCTACAAACAATAATGCTGGAGAGGGTGCAGAGAAAAGGAAATCCTCTTACACTGCTGGTGGGAATGTAAATGGGTGCAACCACTATGGAAAACAGCATGGAGGTTCCTTCAAAAACAAAAAAATAGAACTACCATATGATCTAGCAATCCCACTCGTGGGCATCTATTTGGAGAAAACCATAATTCAAAAAGATGCATGTATCCCAATATTCATTGCAGCACTATTCACAATAGCCAAGACATGGAAACAACCTAAAGGTCCATCAACGGATGGATTAAGAAGATGTCATATATATATATATATATATATATACACACACACACACACACACAATGGAATACTACTCAGTTATTAAGAATAATAATATAATGCCATTTGCAGCAACATGGATGGAACTAGAGATGCTCAATACTAAGTGCAGTAAGTCAGAAAGAGAAAGACATACCATATGTTATCACTTATATCTGGAATCTGATATACAGCATAAAGGAACTTTTCCACAGAAAAGAAAATCATGGACTTGGAGAACAGACTTGTGGTTGCCAAGGGGAAGGGAGTGGGATGGACTGGGAATCTGGGGTTAATAGATGCAAACTATTGCCTTTGGAACAGATATGCAATGGGAACCTGCTGTATAGCACTAGGAACTCTATCTAGTCATTTATGATGGAGCATGATAATGTGAGAAAAAGAATATATACATGAATGGGTCACATTGCTATACAGTAGAAAATTGACAGAACACTGTAAACCAGCTAAAATGGAAAAAATAAAAATCATTAAAAAAATAATATGTGGTATACATATACAACGGAATATTAATGAGCTATCAAAAAGAATGAAATAATGTTGCAACAATGGATAATAATAATAATGCAGCAACATGGATGGACCTATAAATTATCAAACTAAGTGAAGTTAGACAGTGAGACTCAAACATCATAAGATCTAAGTGTGGAATCTAAAAGAAGGATTCAAATGAACTTATTTGCAGAACAGAAACAGACTCACAGACTTTGAAAACTTGTGGTTACCAAAGGGGACAGGTGTGGGTGAGGGATGGGTGGACTGGGGGTTTGGGATGGAAATGTCTAAAATCAGGTTGTGATGATAGTTGTACAACTATAAACACAATGAAATTCATTGAATTATAAAAAAAATTTAATGTAAAAACAACACGTGTCCTTTAATTGATTAAAGCAAAATGTGGTACATACATACAGTTGAATATTAGTCATCTTTTTTTAAGATGGAAATTCCCAATAGGATATAACAGAAATGAACTTTTGGGATTATATGCTAAGTGGCATATGCCAGTCGTACAAAAAAAATCAAATACTGGGAGTTCCCGGCATGGTGCAGTGGTTAACGAATCTGACTAGGAACCATAAGGTTGAGAGTTCGATCCCTGGCCTCGCTCAGTGGGTTAAGGATCCAGCGTTGCCATGAGCTGTGGTGTAGGTCGCAGACGTGGCTCAGATCCCGAGTTGCTGTGGCTCTGGTGTAGGCCGGTGGCTACAGATCCGATTGGACCCCTAGCCTGGGAACCTCCATATGCTGCGGGAGCGGCCCAAGAAAAGGCAAAAAGACAAAAAGACAAAAAAAAAATCAAATACTGTATGAATCATACACTTAGATGAGGCACCTATAATAGTCAAAATCATAGTCAGAAACATAGAATGGGGTTTCTAGGGGCTGGCGGAGGAGGGAATGGGGAGTCAGTGTTTAAATGGTATAGAATTTCAGTTTTACAAGATGAAAAGAGTCACAGAGATGGCTGGTTGAAGGTTTTACAACATTAAATATATATATAATACCACGGACCCATACATTTAAAGATGGTAAAGATGGTAAATTTTATGTTTTACATTTCACTACAACTTTTTTTAATTAAAAAAAAAGGAGGCCAGCACAAAATACTTACTTGGCAAAGTAATCCCAATTACATAATTGTTTTCTTGGTGAACGAGTATATCTCGAAGTAGAGAGACAGGAGTTCTCGTCGTGGCACAGTGGTTAACAAATCCGACTAGGAACCATGAGGTTGTGGGTTCAATCCCTGGCCTTGCTCAGTGGGTGAAGGATCCGGCGTTGCCGTGAGTTGTGATGCAGGTCGGAGACGCGGCTCGGATCTGGCATTGCTGTGGCTCTGCCGTAGTCTGGCAGCAACAGCTCCGATTAGACCCCTAGCCTGGGAACCTCCATATGCCGCAGTTGTGGCCCTAGAAAAGACAAAAGAAAAAGAGAAAAAAGAAAACAAAGTAGAGAGATGAAGAATTAAATACACGTATGTTTAAAATCATACTTTTTTTTGAGAGCATTATAGTAACTGCATACATGTTACTAATATTTGTATTTAAGGAATCTTTGGGTATTTGGTATTTTTAGTAAATTTATATGTTTAAGAGAATTTGGCCAGGTTACATTTGCAAATCCAATTTCAAATATGAAACTGAGTAACTGATCTAGATTTGTGATTACAAGTTCAAAACTTATAAAGGATTTGAAATATATAAAAACATCTACAGTTTATATGGCTCTACATGCAATGTTAGACTCATGGGAAGTGCTCAAGTATTCTGAAAACACTGAAGTCAGACAACTGCAGTACCTAAGAAAGAAAGTACATTGAATGCATAAATGCAGTTTAAAACATCTAAAGTATTTAACTAAAATGCATTAAGTATCATTCAAAGGCCCTCAAAAATGCTGTTTAAAATGTTCAACTTATAAATGGAGTAGGTTTTATAAGCTAAATGTATAAGCTTAAGAATGAACTAGGATTCTGAATATAATAAGTTGAATACTTATTTTGATTTCAACCAAAGTAAAATGCTTCTGGCACACAAAAATCACCTAAAAACTCAAAAGAAACGTATTATTTAACCAAAAAAAAAAAAGAGAGAGAGGAAAATGTTTCCATACAGACAAATGAGACGATAACTCATTCCCAGCAGATTTGCCCAGTAAGAAAAATTAAAAGACATTCTCAGGCCAAAAGTAGATACCAACTGTAATCTTGAATCTACACAAAAGAATGAAGAATGCCAGAAATGATAAATATGAATAAACAGCTAAAACTTTTTTCCTACTTTTTAATTTTTAAAAACATTATTGACTGTTAAAGTAAAAATTCATAACCATGTATTATGAGATTAATGACAACAGGTCAAATGTTGGGAGCGGTGAAGTGGAAATATATTTTACACACAAAAAAATGAGTAATATTTAAGGAAGAGATCAGAAGTTAAAGATCATATTTAACTCTAGCGTATCCACTAAAAATAAGAGGTATGGCTAATAAGCTCACAGTGAAGATAAGTCCTAAAAAAATATATTCTGTTAATCTCAAAGGAAGCAGGAAACAAAAAGACACAGAATACTAGTGCACTCACTTCAGGTATAAAATTGATAGGTCATGCCAAAAAGTTCAGTAGTCAAGGCAAATACTATTTTCATGTGATATTTTAAAAATCTAAATTAATGTAAAAATAAAAATTCATGATAAACAAAATGTGACATTTTAAATATATACAAAAGATTATTATTGACCATTTTTTTTCTTTTTCCTCAAGCTCTAATATGGCCTCGCACTGGCACATTGTTACAGAAATACCTGACGTTTGGTTCTTCGTGGATGTTAAAATAGGAAACACTGAAATTATCACTGCGCGCTCACTCACGCTGTCTGTCTCTCTGTCTCTCTCTCTCACACACACACAGATTAGTTACAAGTTACACTTATTTTCCTTTAAAAGCTAAGTGAAGCCTGAGTTGGTAGGGAAGGAGTGGGGCACTAGACCCACCTAAGCTTGTCGAAATCTGTCTCTGTCTCAGCTTCCAGTGACTCCCAGCGACTACTGTCAAGATTTCTCCTTTTGGTCCACACCAGGAGGTCCACACTGCCTCAGGAAATATGATTCAGTGTTGTCCAGAGACTTGTGGCTACATGGTCCTCAAGGGAGGATATGGCTGGCCTGGCTTTTATGCTAAACCTCAGCAGCCAAAAATCTTTGCATAGATTCTTATCAGGGCCTCCTCAGGCTTTCTCTCAGGTGCTGAATACCTGTTTGTATTACTTGCTTCTGAAGTACAGACATGCCACCTGTTCTTTGATTATTTCTCAAAAATATGAGTTTCCAATCAAAGTTTCATATAAACACGTTTAATATGTTAAAGAACGACGCGCTTATAATTTTACAAAGTGGGGTGAACACCCTATCAAAATAAGTTCACTTTGGGAGTGGAATGGGGACGAGACTTCCCCTGGGAATATTTTATCACAAACCTCAAAAATGCCAACATTTTGAAGGCAAGAAGAGATGGTAGGAATGAGCAAGCAAATCACAAAGGAAACAGCCAAGAAGAAAGTAAATCGGCAGGGTATGAAATTCTGGAAGCCAAAGAATGAAAATATTCTTTCAAAGAAAGAATATTCAAATGCAGAAAGGTTAAGTGAAAAGTGAAATTTTACGGAAATGTTTAGGAAACTTAAGAGCTGGGGTGACGTGATGTGGGAAAAGCGTGGTTGGGATGGGCTCAAAAGAGATTGGAAAAGCAAAAGAGACAGGGAGTAGAAATAACCCTTTGGAGGAAGTTGCCTAAAAGAAAGTAAAGATATAGGGCATGAACTGGAACAGAATATGGGCATTGAAAAGCTTTTAAACATAAGAATATATTATCATCAATATACAAATATGACATAACTCAATTACGTATGTATTATATCCATGTATGGATATATGTGTATGTGTACAGCACTATGAAATTTTATCACAGGGATAGATTTGTGTGACCGCCACCACAAAGGGGATACAGAACTGCAACATCACCACAAAGAAACTCTCTCATGCTGCCTCTCAGTCAGACCCTCTTCCAAACACTAACCCCTGGAAACCACTGATACCTCTCCACCGCTGTAACTGTGTGTATCACTGAGGAGGGATATACAAATGGAGTCATATAAGATGTAACTTTAAGGCTTAGGGTTTTTTTTCATTCAGCATAATACCATTGAGATTCATCCAAGTTGTTGTGTATATCAATACTTCTTTCCTTTTTGTGACTGAATGTTATCCCATTGTATGGATGCACCACAGTTTTTTTATCCATTAGTCTGCTGAAGGACATTTGGGTTCTTCCCAGTTTGGGGCTATTACAAATAAAGCTTCCTTGAACATAAGCCCATATGTTTATGTGGACATATATTTTCATTTCTTTAGGATAAATATCCAGGAGAGTATCTGCTGCATCACATGGCAAGTGAATGTTTAAAAGAAATTGCCAAACCATATCTCAGAGTGGCTACACCATTTTACATTGCCCACAGTATATATAAGAAATTTAGCTCTCTGCATCCTTGCCAGTATTTGCTATTTTTTATTTCAGCTGTTGTGATAGGTGTGTGGTGGTGTCTTATCATGGTTTTGATTTGCCTTTCTCTAATGACTAATCATGTTGACCATATTTTCTTGTGCTTATATGACAACCATATATCCTCCTGAGGAAAGCACTGGTTCATTTCTTTCACCTGTTTTCTGATGAGCTTGTTTGCTTCTTTACTGCTCAGTTGAGAGAGTTTTTTATATTTAAATATATATAAATATATATATATATTTTTTATTTTGACGAAGTCCAATTTAACAATTTTTTCTTTATGGTCCACACTTCTGGTGTCATATCTAAGAAGTCTTCACCCAATTCTAGGTCACAAAGATCTTCTCCTACAGGTTCTTCTACAAGTTTTAGAGTTTTACATTTAGATCTATAATTCATTTTGAGTTAATTTTATATTTATATATTTGTATTTATATAAGGTGTAAGATACAGGATGAGGTTCTCTGCCACCTCCCATCCCCACCATAGAAGTCCAGTTGTTCCAAGACTTTTTGTTGAAAAAACTACCTTTTTTTTTGGCCATGCCTGTGGCATATGGAAGTTCCTGGGCCAGGATCAAACCTGTGCCACAGCAGTAACCCAAGCCACTGAAGTGACAGTGCCAGATCCTTAATCCACTGTGTCACAGCAGGAACTCCTGAAAAGAATACCTTTACTTCATTGAACTGATCTTTCACCTTGTTTAGGAGAAAAAAAAAAAAAAACACGAGTGTATGTATCGGGGTTTAATTCTGGAATCTCTACCTTTCTGAACTGATTTATATGTCTGACTCTCCTCCAGTACCACACTGTCTGGATTGTCTGGATTTCTGTGGCTGTACCATATGTCTTGAAATCACATAGTGTGACTCTAACTTTATTCTTCTTTGTCAATGTTTTTGTTGACATCCTAGGCTATGTTTTGCCTAAATTCTCTTCTAGAAGTTTTATGGTGTCTTTAAGCCATTTTGAATTTAGTGCAGGGTGTGAAGGTGTGTTCTAGTTTCACTGATTGTACATGAAGCTGTCCAGTTTTCCCAGCACCACTTTTTGAAGAGACTTTTTCCCATTTTATATTCTCACCTCCTTTGTCATATATTGATTGTAGGTGTGTAGGTTTATTTCTGAGCTCTCTAGTCTGTTCCATTGGTCCATATACCTGTTTTTATATCAATACACACTATTTTGATTACCGTAGGCTTGTAGTATTGTCTAAAGTTTAAAAAGTTATGCCTCCTGTCCCCCACCCCTTGGGGCTCCTTTGGCAATTATGTGTCTTTTGCAGTTTCATACAAGTTTTTGCATTATTTGTTCTTGTCCTATGAAAAATGTCATGGGTAATTTCATAGGATGACAGGAATCACAGTAAACCTGAGGATTGGGTAGTATGGCCATTTTAATAATATTAATTCTTCCAGCCCAAGAGCATAGGCTATTTTTCCACTTCTTTGTATCCTCTTTAATTTATTTCATTAATGTTTTATAGTTCTCAGCATATGTCTTTCACCTTCCTGGTCAGGTTTATACCTAGGTATTTTTTGGTGCATTGCCAATGTCTTTATCATTGTGAAAGTGAAATTTGAAAAAAACAAAGTATGTAACTTTTAAGACTGGCCTTTTCAGTCAACATAATTCCTATGAAACCCATCCAAATTGTTGCATGTATCAATAAACTGTTTATTTTTATTTTTATTTACTTATTTATTTAGCTTTTTAGGGCCACACCTGCAGCAGGTGGAGGTTCCCAGGCTAGGGGTCAAATCAGAGCTACAGCTGCTGGCCTACACCACAGCCACAGCAACGCCAGATCCGAGCCACGTCTGCAACCTACACCACAGCTCACGGCAACGCTGGATCCTTAACCCACTGAGTGAGACCAGGGATCGAACCCACATCCTCATGGATTCTAGTCGGGTTCGTTAACCCCTGAGCCATGAAAGGAATTCCTAAGTTGTTTCTTTTTAATACTAGGTAGCATTCCATGGATACACCACAGCTTGATCATTTACCTCTTAAACCTCTTAAAGGACATGAGGATATTACCTATTATAAATAAAGCTGCCATGAACATTAATGAAGAGGTCTTTGTACAAACATCAACTTTTTTTCCCCTCTGGAATAAATGCCCAGGAGTGCAATTTCTGAATTGTATGGTAAGCACATGTTTGGCTTTATAAGAAACTGCCAAACTTACCAGAGGACCTACAGCATTTTACATTGCCATCGGCAATATATAAGTGATCCAGTTTATCCACCAGCATTTGGAGTTATCTCTATTTCTTAAACTTAGCCAGTCTGATAGGTGAATAGTGATTTCAATTTTCGTTTTCACTTTCCTAATGGCTAATGAAGCTGAACATCTCTTCATGTGACTATTTACCATCTATAGGTCCTCTTTGTGAAATATCTTCATGGCATTTGCCCAGTTAACCAACTGGATTGTTTGGTGCTTTTTTAAAAAACACTATTAGGTTTTAAGATAAACCTTTATCATATATAATTTGCAAGTATTTTCTCCCATCTGTAATTTGTCTTTTAACCTTCCTGACAATGTCATTTGATACACACAAGTTTTTAATTCTGAAGACCAGTTTATCCATTTTTTTGTTGCGTGTGCTTTTAGTGTCCTATCCAAGAATTCACTGCCATATCCAAAGTCATAAAGATTTAATCTTGTGTTTTCTTCTTGTGTTTTACACTTTTAGCTCATATTTATATCATCAATCCATTTTGAGTTAATTTTTATACAAAGTATAAAGCAGAGTCATCGAATTGCCTTGCATCTTTACCAAAATCAGCTAGCATAAAGAAAATGAAAGAAAACTCACATAATAGGAGAAAATTGTTGCAAATCACATATCAAATAAAGGAGGCTTCTGCTTTAACTCATGGTTTATTGAGAAATTCATTTGCCTCATTTCCAAATGTTTGAAGATTTAAACTTTATTATTAACTTCTAGTGTGACTCTACTGTTGTCAGAGAATTCATTCTGTATAATTTCAGTTCTTTTAAATTTTCTGAAGTTTGTTTTGCAATCCTAGATATGATCTATTAACATTTATATGTGTCTTTTGATGTTTTTGTGTTAAGGGTTCTATGTCACTTAGATCCTGTTGGTTAATGGTATTACTCAGCTGTTCTGTACCTTTAATAATTTTCTGTTAGTTAGTTATATCAATAACTAAGGGAAGGATACTGTAATGCTCAACATAGTTTGTCTGTTTCTCCTTTCAGTTTCGTCAGTTTTTGATTCATGTATATTGAAGCTCTGCTCTTGGGCTCATACACAGAATTGTTACATCCTCTTCATGAACTGACTTTTTAAAATCATCATGTAACATCCCTTTTTGTCTCTAGTGGTTTTCTTTGCTTCGAAGTCTACTTTGGGTAGTATTGATATAGCCACTCTAGCGTGAATGAGAATTTGTATAGTATGTTTTTTCCACTCTCTTAATCTACCTGTATCACTATAATCAAAGTGAATTTCTTCAACATATAGTAGTGTCATTTTTTAAAAAAATCTATTCTGCCACCTCTTTTAATTGATATGTTTAGATCACTTAACTTGATTATTAATATGTTATGGTTTAAGCCTTCCATTTTAATATTAGTTTTATGTTTGTTCTGATTTTTTTTTTTCTGTTTCCTCTTCTGGCTTTCCTTTTGGTTATTGGAATTTTTTTGATCCGCAGTGTTTTTTAGTAGTAGATCTCCTTTTATGATTTTTGGTGTGGTTGCCCTAGAAATTACAATATGCATACCTAACTTAACACATTCTACTAGTGTCAACATTCTACCACTTAAGGTATAAGGTAGAAAACTAAACCCTTTTTAGGTCCCTTCATGAGACAGATATTAAATATCTCAAAATACACTGAGATGAATATGACAAGGTTGACTTTTGCTTTTAACTATCAAACATAATTTTTAAGGTCTGGAGGAAGAGAATTGTCTATTTTGCGCCTGTACACACACACATGCACACATACTACATTCTCTATTGCTCTTTATTTCTGATGTCCCAAGTTGACTTTCTTTCCCTTGTTTTATTGAGATATAATTGATAGATAACATATTAATTTTAGGTGGACAACATAATGATTTGATATATACATACAAGTTGACTATTTAAATCATTTTCTGTTGTCCAAAAAACTTATTTCCATTTGATTCTTCCTTATTCCTTCTATTTATTTGCTAACACTTCTTACTTTTTCATTTGTTTGATGAATATCCAAAACTGCTTGTCAAGGACATCTTCTCATAGCTGCTCTAAAATTCTTAGGTAATTCCAGTATTTGGTTCTCTTGGTGTTGACATCTGTTGATTACCTTTGCTCACTCAAGTTGAGGATTTTGTATTTTGATCTGATGAAAACTTTGGAGTATATCCTGGGAATTGTGAGTATTAGGAGATTCTCAAGAATCAACATGTTCAGGTCTGGAACACTAGCCCCTTTCTATGAGGTATGGTTCAAATGCCAATTTAGTTTCCAAAAGCTGTGCAGTGCTTTCCAGGCCTTTCTCACTGTGTGCTACTCAGAGGTCAATCTAAAACATGGATGGTACCCCATACCAGTGTTCACTAATAAAATAATCTGCTGTGTTGCTTCAATGTGGCTTCATGAATGAGCTATACAAAAGTCTGCCAAGGGTTTTATACACAGTTTTTTATATCCCATTCTCCAGCACAGTTGTTCCTCAGAAAATTAAATTACCACATGACCCAGCAATTCCACTTTTGGGTGCATACCCAAAAGAACTGAAACCAGGGTCTTAAAAAGCTATTTGTATACTCCTGTTCATAGAAGCATTATTCAAAATGGCAAAAAAGGAGTTTCCATCGTGGCAGAGTGGAAATGAATCTGACCAGGAACCATGAGCTTGAAGGTTCGATCCCTGGCCTCACCCAGTGGGTTAAGGATCTGGCGTTGCTGTGAGCTGTGGTGTAGATTGCAGACATGGCTCAGATCCTACATTGCAGTGGCTGTGGTGTATGCCGGTAGCTATAGCTCCAATGAGACCCCCAGCCTGGGAATCTCCAGATGCCGTGGGTGCAGCCCAAAAAAGCCAAAAGGAGGAAGTAACCCAAATCTATCAGTGCATGAACAGATAAACAAACCAAAATAATAATAACAATAACAATAATACTAATAATAATGCAATGGACTATTATTCAGCCTGAAAAATGAAGGAAATTCTGTCACATGCTACAGCGTGGATGAACTTTTGAAGATACTATGCTAAGAGAAATGGTTACCAGGAGCTAAGGGGAGAAGAAAGAGGAGTTGTTTTTTAATGAGTATACAGTTTCAGACTTGCAAGATGAAAAGCTCTAGAGGTTTGTTTCACAACAATATAAATACACTTAGCGTTCCTAACTACATTTTTAAATGGTTAAGACAGTAAATCTTGAGAAGACTGACAAAATGGCATACAGATCCCACACCCCCGCCCCAGAGGACGGGCAAGTGCTTCACATCCCCCACTTCACATGACGTCTCCCTGCTTCCAGAGTCTCAGTCCGACCTGGAATAGCTGTGGCTAGAGGGGGGCCGCATCAGGAGCCACAGAGCCGGATTGGGAACAAGTTCCAGTTCCAGTCTATCATCCAACACCTGGCCAGACTCGCCTAGTAACTCAGCTGACCGAAAAGGAACAAATCAGGACAGCTCAGAGAACAGGCCTTGTACAGCATGTGCCTAAAGGAGTTGATGACCCTGGAAGAGATGGATCAGGAAAAAAGATCCGGGAGTGTGTGATCCGTACGATGGGCTTTGTTTGTGGAGACCCAATTTGATTTCTGCCGGACACGCACATCTATCGCTTGGACTGTCGAGATCACTGGTTGGTGAGATCCTTCATCTGCCTCTCCTGCACAGAGCCAGTTGAGGCAGTACTGCTTTCATCCTACGAGACTAAGCGAGCCGGGGTCTCTCATCTGACTTCAAGTGAACCATAATTGTTGGTAGTTTTGATCTTTTGTCACTGAGCCCAAAGAGCCAGGGATTAGGAACTGAGATCGGAATTCCCCTCGTGGCTCAGTGCTTAATGAATCCGACTAGGAACCATGAGGTTGCAGGTTCGATCCCTGCCCTTGCTCCCAGTGGGTTAACGATCCGGCGTTGCCGTGAGCTGTGGTGTAGCTTGCAGACGCGGCTTGGATCCCGCGTTGCTGTGGCTCTGGCGTAGACCGGGGGCTGCAGCTCCGATTTGACCCCTAGCCTGGGAACCTCCATATGCTTCGGGAGCGGCCCAAGAAATAGCTAAAAAGACAAAAAAAAAAGGAATTAAGATTATGCACAAAAGTTTCCTAAAAATTCCTGAATAGCTGTAGATGTTGGGGAAAAGTATGTGATATTTTGAAAACTAGGGGGAAAAGTAGGACGGTACTTTTATGTAAAGCCTTAACCCAGTGTTTAAAAATATAATTATATTTAGATATGGCTCCAGTACATAGGAATTGTGTAAAGTGTTACAGCAGCTCTATATATTTAAATTATGTGTGTTGAAGATTAGGAAAAAGATAGCGACTGTTTTTCCTAAGTGAAATAACTTTCTTCCCCTCACTCAAATTCTTCTCTGAAGTTGCTGGAATTTGGGTCAAGGTTTTATTAAAAGCTACATTTTATAGCATTGGCACAAAAAAAAAAGTTTTAAGCTTGTTTGCACAGTTTTTTTTTTCTATTGGATATGGAACTCATTAGGTTTTTAAAAATAGTGTATTATTTTGGGGGCTGGCTCTATGCTTGAAAACCAGTTTATTTATAACCCGTTATAAGTGCTATATCTGTTTGCAGTTAGAAATGCAGGATTCAAAGTGATCTCCTAGCTTGTAAGCAAACTGAGATCTTCTATCCCTTGCCTATTAAAAAAAGTAGAGTTAAATGAGTTAATGTGTCAAGAAACCAACTCTAGTAAAGTTTTATCTAATTTTGGTTGTTAATAATGGTGATAAATAAAAGTCAAGGTAAACTTTTTTTTTCTTCTTTTTAGGGCCGCACCTGCAGCCCACAGAGGTTCTCAGGCTAGGGGTTTAATCGGAGCTGTAGCTGCCGGCCTACAGCACAGCCACAGCAATGCCAGATCCAAGTCATGTCTGTGACCTACACCACAGCTCATGCAAGGCCGAATCCTGAACCCACTGAGCAAGGCCAGGGATCAAACCTGCGTCCTCATGAATACTAGACAGAATTGTTTCCACTGAGCCACAATGGGAACTTCTCAAGGTAAACGTTAAATATTAAGATTTCTGATTTATTGAGCTTGAATTATGCCACCATGCTTATGTAAAAATAAAAGCGGCACCATGATAAAACTGAGAATTTTCTCAATTGTGGCAATTTTGATTTATTCCTTCCTGCAACCTCCTTCCCTGTTGTCTTGAACCACAGCAAAAGGATACTGCATCTCTTCTTACTGTGGTGCTGACGTTACTGAAGTTATGTAAAACACGTCCAGTCTCTGTTTCGTGGAAGGCAAGTCATGCTAGTGGACCAACAGGTCTAAGCAGGGAGAATTAAGATAACCATGTTTCATGTTTTGCACGTGAATGCAGAATTTGTATAACCACATGACTTCATAGATGCGATCTCGAAAAAGAAGGAACTTCTGTATCTTTTTCTTGCAGTTAATGTAAGGACACTCTGAATCTCTAAGCTTCTGAAGTGTCAGAGGTAGAGATGACCTAGTAGAGATACAGTAGTATTGTTTTATCCATCCAGCATGTGCTCTTCTTTATGTACTCAAAGATGACATATTTGTTGAGCTCACTGATATTACAGCTAAAAAATCACTCATTAGCAAAAAGAGGTGTAATCTCAACAAATCAGAAATGTTTCTTATTATTTTACATTGAGTTGACTATTTGCCTCTAACACTTTTCTACATTCAAAACACAAGTCTCTTAAAGGGTTCTTCATAATTGCATTGTAGAAGAATTTAGTATGGCATAAGCATTTCTTTAAGATCTGACATTCAACTGCAGTAGTATCCATTTTGGTTAATTTTTTTATGAGCCCCATGATGAGTCTCAGAAAAATCGAAAAAAATCAGATTATCAGGTTAATTTAAATGGTCACATGGATCTTGCTTAAGTTTTTGCTCATTAATTCATATCTACCCAACTATATAAAGCAAATTTGGAGAAAAAAAATACAGTAAATTTTATGCTATGTATTTTTTTAACACAAAATAGAAACAAAGAAAACCATAGAGAAGATCAATGAAATGAAAAGCTGGTTCTTCGAAAACATCAACAAAATTGATAAACCCTTAGCCAGACTTACCAAGAAAAAAAGAGCAAGGACTCAAATCAATAAAATTAGAAATGAAAAAGGAGAACGACAGACATCACAGAAATACAAAGGATTATAAGAGACTACTATATGCAACTATACGCCAATAAAACGGAAAACCTAGAAGAAATAGACAATCTTAGAAAAGCACAATCTTCCAAGACTAAACCAAGATGAAACAGATAAGATGAAAAGACCAATCACAAGTACTGAAATTGAAACTATGATTTAAAAACTTCCAACAAACAAACGTCCAGGACCAGATGGCTTCACAGGTGAATTCTATCAAACATTTAGAGAAGAGATAACACCTATCCTTCGGAAACTATTCCAAAAAATCACAGAGGAAGGGACACTTCCAAATTCATTCTGTGAGGCCACCATCACCCTGATACCAAAAGCAGACAAAGATAACACAAAAAAAGAAAATTATAGGCCAATTTCACTGATGAACATAGATGCAAAGCCCTCAACAAAATACTAGCAAATTGAATCCAACAATACATTAAAAGGATTGTACGTCATGGTCAAGTGAGATTTATCCCAGGGATGCAAGGATTCTTCAATATCCACAAATCAAGCAGTCTGATACGCCACATTAACAAACTGAAGAATAAAAACCATATGACCCTCTCGATAGATGCAGAAAAAGCCTTCAACAAAATCCAACACCCATTTCCGATTAAAAAAAAAAAAAAAAACCTTCAGAAAGTGGGCATAGAGGGAACCTACCTCAACATAATAAAGGCCATATGTGATAAACCCACAGCTAACACCATTCTCAATGGTGAAAAGCTGAAAGAATCCCCGCTGAGATCAGGAACAAGACAAGGATGTCCACTCTCGCCACTACTCTTCAACATAGTTTTGGAAGTCCTAGCCACGGCAATCAGACAAACAAAAGAAATCAAAAAGAATCCAAATTGGAAAGGAAGAAGTAAAACTACCACTGTTTGCAGATGACATGATACTATACCTAGAGAATCCTAAAGACTCTACCAGAAAACTGTTAGAGCTCATCCATGAATTTGGCAAAGTCGCAGGATACAAAATTAATACACAGACATCGACGGCATTTCTATGCACTAACAATGAAAAGAAATTAGGGAAGAAATCCCATTTATACCATCACATCCAAAAGAATAAAATACCTAGGAGTAAACCTACCTAAAGAGACAAAAGACCTGTACTCTGAAAACTGTAAGATACTGATGAAAGAAATCAAAGATGACACAAACAGATGGAAAGACATACCATGCTCTTGGATTCGAAGAGTCAGTATTATCAAAAGGACTTTACTACCCAAGGCAATCTACAGATTCAATGCAATCCCTATCAAATTACCACGGGCATTCTTCACAGAACTCCAACAAAATATGTTAAAGTTTGTTTGGAAGCACAAAAGACCCAGCAGAATAGCCAAAGACATCCTGAAAAAGAAAAATGGAGCTGGAGGAGTCAGGCTCCCTGACCTCAGGCTACACTACAGAACAACAGTCATCAAAACTGCATGGTACTGGCACAAAGACAGAACCATAGATCAGTGGAACAGGATAGAAAGCCCAGAATTCAACCCATGCACCTACAGCCAACTCATCTATGACAAAGGGGGCAAGGATATACATGGAGAAAAGACAGCCTGTTCAATAAGTAGTGCTGGGAAAACTGGACAGCCACATGAAAAAGAATGAAATTAGAACACTCCCTAACACCATACACAAAAATAAACTCCAAATGGATTAAAGACCTAGATATAAGACCAGACACCATAAAACTCTTAGAGGAAAACATAGGCCAAACACGCTCTGACATAAATGACAGCAACATCTTCTCAGACCCACCTCTTAGAGTATTGACAATAAAAACAAAAATAAACAAACGGGACTTAATTAAACTTAAAAGTTTCTGCACAGCAAAGCAAACGAAATGACAACCCCCAGAATGGGAGAAAATCTTTGCAAATGAATCGACTGACAAGGGATTAATCTCCAAAATTTATAAACACCTTCTGCAGCTCAATTAAAAAAAAAAAAAACATCAAAAAATGGGCAGAAGATCTAAGCAGACAATTCTCCAAAGAAGACTTACGGATGGCCAAAAAGCACATGAAAAGGTGTTTAACATCACTCATGATTAAAGAAATGCACATCAAAACCACTATAAGGTACCATCTTACACCGGCCAGAATGGCCATCATCCAAAAGTCTACAAACAAGTGCTGGAGAGGGTGTGGAGAAAAAGGAACCCTACCTAGTACACTGTTGGTGGGATTGTAAATTGGTGCAACCACCATGGAAAACAGTATGAAGATTCCTCAGAAAACTAAAATAGAACTACCATTTGACCCAGCAATCCCACTCCTGGGCATCTATCCAGAGAAAACCATGACTCAAAAAGACACATGTACTCCAATGTTCACTGCAGCAGTATTTGCAATAGGCAAGACATGGAAACAACCTAAATGTCCATCGACAGAGGAGTGGATCAACAAGATGTAATACATAATGGAATATTACTCAGCCATATTACTCAGGAACAAAATGCTGGCATTTTTAGCAACATGGATGGACCTAGAAATTATCATGCTAAGTGAAGTCAGTCAGACAATGAGACACCAACATCAAATGCTATCACTGACATGTGGAATCTGAAAAAAGGACACAATAAACTTCTTTTCAGAACAGATACTGACTTACAGACTTTGAAAAAATTATGGTTTCCAAAGGAGAGAGTTTGGATGGTGGGCGGATGCGCTGGGGGTGTGGGATGGAAATCCTATAAAACTGGATTGTGATGATCACTGTACAACTATAAACGTAATAAATTCACTGAGTAATAAAAAAAGATGTACAGAGTTTCATTTTGAGAAGATGAAAAAGTTCTTGAGATGGATGGTGATTAAAGTAGCTAAATTAGGGTAAGGTACTTAGTATCACTGAACTGTACATCTTAAAATGGTTAAAGTTGTAAATTTTGTTAAGTATACTTCACTACAATAAAAAAAATCACTTTCTCTAGCAAACTTCTCTCAATTATTCTCCGCTCACTCTCTCGATAGTAGAAAGGACATGGGTAGTACCTCTTATTTCAGGGCAGAGATATGAGACAGAGATCTACCCGCAGTCTCCAGGGCCACAGCCCCAGGCAGTGAGAGGAAGGAGAGTGGTTCTGCCCTGAGTAGAACTGACATGGCCAAAATATTTCTATCAGGCTGGGCAACCACTCTGCCAGTCCTTTGGCTAAAAAAGATCAGATTTTTGCGGGGACTTTTTTGTCTTTGTGCAACTAACTATAGGTGTTTCTGGGTCTCAAGTCTCTTCAGAGCTCACAACAGGATATGTGAGAAAAAAAGGCAAAAAGAAAACCACCAAAACAACATGGATCACTCCCTACTAGGTAGTTCCTTCAGTCTTAAGAACTCAGGCCACCTTCTTTTCTTAACTTTTCAGAGTCTTCTGACAGCTGCTCTGTGAATTTTGTCCAGTTTTTAAAATGTTTTTTGGCCCCACCCATGGCATGTGGAAGTTCCCAGGCCAAGGATAAAACCTACACCACAGTAGCCATCACAGCCACTATAGAGACAACGCAGGGTCCTAAACTCACTGCACCAGAAAGGGACACCTATGTTTTGTTCTGTTTTAATGTTTTAATGTTTTGTAATTCTTGGAGAGAATAGGACAGAATGTGCAAAAGTTCAGTAGCTTCTACTTTTGCACTCTCTGGGGTCCTGTGTTCGTCATTTAGCAGTTAAGCCTATTTTAGTACTTAGTAATTCTTACTATTACATTTTTCTGTTCTAGTTACTGCTGCGGAATTTGGGCCCTGACTGGACTATGACTATAAGCAATTTTTGCTAATGATGAAGCCGAGGCTCTGACCATCAGCGTGGGTGGTGGAGGTATGTGGAGGAGGTGGTCACTGGTAATGAAGACATCAACTGCGGTGTTGGAGGGTCATCTACACAGAGCTGAAGTCACAGAAGTAAGAGAAGAGAGGACGTCACGCTAAGAGCTCGCGGGCTCAGAACCAGGACCGTGTTAGGCCATGACCAAGAGGCACAAATGACCCCAGAAGCTCTGACAGAACATCAAGATTCCATCCTGATTCAAGCATCCTGCATGAAACGGTTGTCGTTGCTGGGTAATGTCAAGGACGCCAGTGTGGGGTCAGGAAATCTAGCTCTAATCCTGGCTTTACCATGTGCATTCCAGCCTCATGTCCTCGGCAACACCTTTCCCTTCTGCGACTCCAGGGTCAGACAACATTTCCTCCTTGAGAAAGAGGATGTTCAGTCCTCTTCTGTTTGCCTCACAGAATGGCTGAGAAAGGAGGAGCACCTGCCACAGGCACTAATACACCCAGGGGACAGGTAACCTCCTCTGGCTGTTCAGGTACAGAGATTCTACAGAAAATCATGTTTTTCAGACTAGGAGATGGCCTCTTCCTCCTCCACTGATGTTCCACAGCATTTGACTTACTCTTCTCTGGGAGGCACTCACCGCAAATGGTCTTACCCTGGGTTTGTTTGTAAACATGCCGTGTCTCCTTCACTGCCTGGGAGCAGCTCTTAGGCAGGACTCGATCTCACTCATCTGCTCCTAACCCACACTCAGAAGAGGGATTTACAGTAGGTATACAATAGGTGCCCAGGGAACACTGGTTCAATAGGTTGCTAAGGGAGGGCGTGGGGATAAGTGGTAAGCAGGTTTGCAGTGTGGCCAGGACAAATTTGAATGGTGTGTGAGGCTCCACAGAGGGTATCTGATCATACAGGGGTCAGATGCATGGCTCGTAAAGGAGAAGTGGTTCGTGTGTGTGTGCTATGTGCAGATGCACATGTGAACACCAGGAAACTCCCCAGGACTTGCCCTCTCTAACTGGGGCCAGGCTGGAGTCTTCCTTGGTATTGGTCTGTTCTCCTCCCACCCTGGCCCCTGCTTTCCTACCTTATGTGTACATCACTCTCCAGCCCAAAGGCACCTTCTTCAACAGCTTTCTCAAAGGACATCATGGTATTCTCAGGTCCCAGCTGTGGAAGAAAAGGACAGGAGGCCCTTAATCTCAGAGTCCGTTCTGCCGACATCCCTTTTAGGGTAGAGAGGGAGCCCAGTAACAAAAGGACTTTAGCAAGCAGAGTCTGGCTCCCTTGGCTCTTTTGCTTTTCCTTTCTGGCTGCACCCAAGGTATATGGAAGTTCTTGCGCCAGGGATCGAACCTGAACCCACACCTCTGCAGCAACCCGAGCTGCTGCATTTGGATTCCTAACCCACGGCACCACACTGGGAACTCCCCCTTGGCGTTTTTTGAAAGAACCTACCTACATTCTCTACCCAATCCGATTAGGAGACTCTGGTCATCTGAGGCAATGTCACTGAACACACACACACAAAAGAGAAATGGACTGGAGTTCCTTCTGTGGTGCAATGAGATTGGCAGCGTCTTGGGAACACTGGGATGCAGGTTCGATCTCTGTCCTGACACAGTGTGTTAAAGATCCAGTGTTGCTACAGCAGTGACTTGGCTTGCAACTATAGCTCAGATCTGATCCCTGGCCAGGGAATTCCACATGCTGCTGGGTGGCCAAAAAAGAGAGACACAGAGAGAGAAATGAACTGAGAATTAGGTGACCTGGGTTCACGTCCAACCTCTACAATTAATCCTTTATTCTTACCGTAACAAGCCAACCCCTTTATTCCTACAGGGCCTCCTACAGTCCGGACATGCCCTTCTCTCATCCATACACCTTGCACACCTGTACCCACCCACATCCATCATGCTCAGACGTACCATGGGTGCACCTCTATGTCCAAAGAAGCTCGGCTTAGGTCCCAATTCATCCTTCTCCTGAATGCAGGGAGAGTAAATCCCCAATGGAATCAAATAGAGAGACAAAAGGATAAGACAAAAGGGCAATCCAATAGCCACTTGTAGAGCTGAAAAAGTTGTAAGGAGGGGGAAGTAAGAAAAAAAGGCAAACAGGAATGGAGAACCATCACAAAGAACTAATTATCCCAAAGCAACAGTCAGTAAGTACTCAGTCCATGGGTTCACCAGACTCTGAACTCACGGATTTATTCACTGTTTGTTGCATCCTTATGTTCTCTCAGTGATTTTAAAGCACAAGCATATCCATATATAAACATTATCATTAAAGCAATATTACTACAAATTTACAAAGCAATGAATTGTATAGAAGATGGGAAGGAAAGGAAGAAGAAGCAATGTTAAGGAAATCTCAGAAGGAAGAGTTTGGCTGTTTCTGAGAAAGCCCTGAAGCCCTTAATGATCAGCCTAAAATGCCCCCATATTTCAGGCAGTGAGATATAGTGGAAGGGACACTAGTTGACAGAAATCTGATTTCAAAGGCAGACTTCATCACTTTCTAACTGCGTGACTAAAGACATGTTGCATAACCTCTCTGGGTCTTCATTTCCTTCATTTTTAAAAATGGAGCTATCTTGCCACCAACATCTGCCTCATAGAGTTGATATGACTAACAGTGTTGACTCATCATAGGTCCTCAATAAAGAGTAAGCATTTCTTTCTCCCTCCACCTCTCTCCCCCTCCCTCCCTCTCTCTTTCCCTCTCTCTCTCATAGACACACACACACACCTGAACAATATACCTATTATCACTGGCATTTCCACAACACTATTTTAGACCTCTGAAGATTTTACCTATTTGTGTGTGTGTGTGTGTGTGTGTGTGTGTGTGTGTGTGTGTGTGTGTGTGTGTGTGTCTTTTTAGGGGTGCACCTGCAGCACATGGAGGTTCTCAGGCTAAGGGTCAATTTGCAGCTTCAGGTGCCAGCCACAGCCACAGCCACAGCAACTGGGGATACAAGCCAAGTCTGCAACCTACACCACAGCTCATGGCAACACTGGATCCTTAATGCACTGAGCAAGGCCAGGGATCACACCTGCGTCCTCATGGATACACGCCAGGCTGGCTACCACTGAGCCACCACCAGAACTCCCATTTGTACATTTTTAAGTTACCACTTGCATCACTTTCAAATCTAGATCTCCAGCTCTAACCTCTCAACTTTGTGAGCATAGCACATCTCTTCTTTCTTTTTCTTTCATAAAATGTCATCTGGTGTCTTCGGATTCTAGCTAAGATTCAGGAAATGAAAAAAGAGTTTGTTACTGTTCCCTTTAAGTTCTTTTTTAAAAATTTATCTATCTATTAATTTATTTTTGGTCTTTTAGGGTCACAGCCGTGGCATATGGAGGTTCCCAGGCTAAGGGTCTAATCAGAGCTGTAGCTGCCAGCCTACATCAGCGCCACAGCAATGCCATTTCCAAGCTGCAGCTGCGATCTACAGCATAGCTCAGGGCATCGCTGGATCCTTAACTCACTGAGTGAGGCCAGGGATTGAACCCACATCCTTATGGATACTAGTCGGGTTCATTACTGCTGAGCCACAATGGGAACTCCTCCTTTAAGTTCTTACCCTCCCTCCAGAAACATTTCCTAAAATTCACCCTCTACCTATACATACACATGTGTACAAACATAAAATATCAACACTACGAATCAAGTCTTTTTCTTGCCTGCATCCTCGCACAAGTCAGGAAGCAAGCAGTACTGAAAGAGAGAAATGTATGAAGAAGAAGGTCCTACTGGTCACTTAGTAACAGTGCTGAGAGGTAACTACACTCTCAAAACAGTTTGGTGTACAGCTCTGATTCTTGTTTGTTTGCATGGTAACAGGGCAAAGACTGGAGAGAAAAGCAGTGGCAGAGACAGACATTTCTGCTTCTGCTGCAAGTCCCCAAACATGACAGGGACTCACAGGGCCCCACTTTGAAGTACCAAGATGTAACCACGGATATTCACACCTAGTTCTTAAGTTTAAAATAGTAATATCTGAGTACAAAGTTAAAGAACTGTATCTTGTACTGTCACTGGTCAAATAAAATTAAATTTGAATCTGCCCTCACTCCTAATCCCAATCCATTCCCAGACAGTCAATGTGTTAACAAAAGAAAAATTCCTTATTTTTCTAGAAGGAGAGTCTCTCTTTAGAAGAAGGCCAGTTTGATCAAGGGAATGCCATGACAGGCCACGGAGAGTTGTGAGTTTGGCCACAAGGAGCATGCCTAAGTAATATGCTAAACAAATTTCAAAGAAGTATAGTGCTGACTATCTACCAAGCTTGTTGTGCTGAGCGAGTGCTAAAGCTAAAGCCAGAGCTGAAAGGATCAGGCAAGGTTCCACCCACGTGACATACCTTCTCCTTCCAAATGGATCACGTAGAAGGCCACAGGCCACGAAAGCAGAACCATCATAGATATGCTGCCCAGGTGTATGTAGGGAGCGAAGACCTGGGGGGAAGCCAAAAGTCAGGCTGAGCATATCTGGACAGACAAGGCTAGAACAAAGGATGATGCTTACCTGCAGTGACAGCCCAACAGTGAGCCACCTGTCTTTCCAGTAAGTGAATAACATCCAGAAAAAAAACGAGCATGTCAGAAGCACTAGCAGAATCAGGATCTGGAGAAAGAAAAAGAATCTCCTGACTTCTAAGCACTAATCTTGGATGAGAACCATTCTTGGGAAACATATGTGTGTTCCTACACTGTCAGGGGTCTCATTTTGTCATTATTTTAATCTAACCATCCTGAAAATACCCAATATTAGACAGATCTAACAATTTATCTTCTTTGGTCCCAGGTCTTTGTTGTGCATCTTGGCTGAAAAACAAAATTACTCAGTTGTGCGTGGTCTGATGCCGTTACTAATTTATCATCTCCATCTCAGCGGGGCCCTCAATATTGCGGGGCATGTGTCACTCAGTTTCAACAATGGCCTTTATAAATACTCACTACTTTTTTATGTGACTCAATAGAGTCACAAGTAAATAATATTTTGTAACTGTCTTTTCAGTGAATGTTTTCCCCAACAGACTAAACTTCATGAGGTCAAGGACAATTATTTGTTTATAATTATATCTTCACTGTCTGCAGAATGCCTGATACATAGCAAACAACCAATAAATATTTGTTGAACAGAGGGAAAAAATTCTACTGGACAGAACAATATTTACTTTATATAGAAAGAACACTGAGATCAAGAAGACACAACTCTAACTTCTTCTCTTTCAAATGTAGTTTTTCTAAATCTGTGTTGCCCTCTAGAGAATGCCCAGTTCCCTCTCTTCCATAATATCTCTATATCCATGAAAGCGATTGAATCCATAATTAAACCTTCTCACAAAATAATTCCAGGCCTTGCTGCCTTCAATGGTTAATTTTCCAAACATCTAAGGAAGAAACATTTCCACTTTCACAAACTCTTTCACAATATAAACTACCCTATACCCGCTGGGTGAGCAACTCACAAACTAGAAAATAACTATATCACATAGGCTCACCCATAGAAGTGAGTTCTGAACCCCACATCAGGTCCCCAGCCTGGGGGTCTGACATTGAGAGGAGCAGTCCCCGGAGCATTTGGCACTGAAGGCCAGTAGGGCTTGAGCGCAGGAGCTACACAAGATTGGGGGAAAGAAACTCCACTCTTGGAGGGTGCACACGTAGTTTCATGTAGACTGGGTCCCAGGGCAAAGGAGAGACTCTAAAATAATCTGAGTCAGACCTACCTTGCGAGACCTGGAGGGTCTTCTGGGAAAGTAGGGAGAAGCTGTGGCTCACAGCGAGACAAGACATTGGAGGCGGAAGTCCCGGGAATAATGACTCTGACGAAGGCCACCATTTTGGAAAAACCTGGCCCCACCCATCAGGCCAGGGAAGCCCCAGGCCAAACAGCAAACAGGCTGCCTAAAGACCCCCCAGAAACACAGCCACCTCTAATCACACTCAGAGACAGAGTCCTATCCACTAGAGGGTTAAGACTCAGTTCCACCCTCAGCGGGCAAACACCAGTCTCTCCCATCAGGAACTGGCCACAAGTCCAGGTATCAACTTCACCCACAAGGTGGAAGTCACCAGAAGCAAGAGAGGCTACAACCTAGTAGCCTGCAAAAAGGAGACCACATAGAAAGCTAAAGAAAATAAAATGGCAGATACTAATGCAACATTGTAAATCGACTATGCTTCAATTAAAAAAATTTTTTTTCACATGTGAGGTGTATTTTGAGCAAAATATATGGAAACACTGCTTCAAAGAATGGAGTCTTCTGGGTTATAGAGCATCCTTATCTTATATCCCACCAATTATACAACTTGAGTCAGCCATTTCTCCCACCCAACAAGTCTATAATTTTCAAGTTTATTTATAATAAGTAACCAGATAATCATAAATCATTATATCCTGCTAGAAATTTTCACATATAAGGATTCTCTATTATCTTTCAGCTAATAAATATCTTTAGTATGTTTACCAGAAGGCTGTTATGAGCTTTATAAAGAGATTTGATTGAGGTCAGCCATTCCTCTCTAAACACCCCTAAGTAGGAGACTGGGTTATAGGCCTGGTGCTCACCATTTGCTTCCAGGTTTATTCTTTATATACTAAAACTGAAACTCAAAGCCCTACAGAATCTCTGTTGCCAATAGAAGCAATCTCTCCTCCAAGTCCAATAAGCCTAATCCTTCCTGGTTTTAAGCCTCAGCTAAGGTGGTCACCTTCCAAAGGGACAGCCATTCTTCTCATACCTCATCTGCATCACTTCCCATTGCCTACAGACTCATAACCAGAATCAGATTCCAGAAAGCTTTAGGGGATGGTTGTGTTAAGCCTATTGACCAAAGTCTGTAGAATATATGTGTGGGAATGAATCCTATGGTTGTTAGATAAGGTGAAAAGAAGACAATTTTAGATCAAGTTATATTTATTCATATATGTGCACTTACCCCTGATTCTGAATTCAATATACCAGAATCCAGGTATAAAGCATCTTAAAGTGGTTCTAATTGCATGCTTCATTTTCTGAAACCTTGGCTCAATAGTGACCTACACTAGCAAAAATATATGCCAGGGAAAAGACAGTCTCTTTAACAACTGGTGCTGGGAAAAGTGAATAGCTACATGTAAAAGAATGCAATTAGAACTTTTTTTCACATCATTTATAAAAATAAGCTCAAAACAAATTAAAGACATAAATCTAAGACAAGAAATCATAAAACTACTAGAAGAAAACATAGACAATACACTCTCTGACATAAGTCTTAACAATATTTTTTGAATTTGTCTCCTCAGGCAAGGGAAACAAAAGCAAAAACAAATAAGGACCTAAGCAAACTTAAAAGCTTTTGTATAGCAAAGGAACCAGCAACAAAATGAAAAGACAACCTACTGAATGAGAGAAGATATTTGGAAATCACATGCCTTATAAGAGGTTATTATCCAAAATATATAAAAAGTTCATACAACACAATATCAAAAAAAAAAACCTAATTTAAAAATGGAACCAAGCTTTTCCGACTCCCCCCACTCTCCTTGGATTATAAAAATGTGGCCCACCTAATCCTTGAGGCAGAGCTTTGTGCCTGCCTGCTTGTATCTCTCACAAGCATCGTATCTTAATAAATCTATTTTTTGCCTATCACTGTCTCTCACTGAATTCCTTCTGTGCTAAAGCACCAAGAACCTGAATTTCAGCAAATTCAGACACGAGGACTTAATGATTTTCCTGTTGGTGAGCAGTGGGAGTTTTGAGTAGCTCTCAACCAAAGGAATATATCCCCCAAAATATCAGAAATGTGACTAATTATGTACACCGATATTCACCCTGTCTTTAATTTTAATAGTGAAAATCTTCAGGAACCTAAATGTCAGATAATAGGGCAATGACTAAATAAAAGTAACCATTACAATAAAGTCATTAAAATTACACATACATAATAGAACTAGAATATAAAATTCTAAAATTTATATGGGAGCATAAAAGACCCAGAATTGCCAAAATAATCCTAAGGAAAAAAGACAAAGTAGGAGGCATAATCCTCCCAGACTTCAGATAATACCACAAAGCTACAGTTATCAAAACATGCATGATATTGGCTCAAAAATAGACATACGGATCAACAGAACAAAATAAAGAGGCAGGAAATACACCCACACATTTAAAGTCAATTAACCTTCAACAAAGGAGGCAGGAATATACAATGGGAAAACAGTCTCTTCAGCAAGTGGTGTTGGGAAAACCGGACAGTCGTTATGTAAATCAATGAAGTCAGAACACTCTCACGCCATACACAAAAATAAACTCAAAATGGCTTAAAGACTTAAATATAAGACATAATACCATAAAGCTCCTGGGAGAGAACATAGGCAAAACATCCTCTGACATAAATCACACCAATTTTCTCCTAGGTCAGTCTACCAAGGCAACAGAAACAAAAGTAAAAAATAAACAATTTGGGACCTAATCAAACTTAAAAGCTTTGCACAGCAAAGGAAACCAAATGAAAAGACAACTTATGCACTCGGAGAAAATATATGTGAATGACGTCACTTACAAGGACTTAATTTCCAAAATATACAAACAATTCATAACTCAGTAACAACTCAGTTCAAAAATGGGCAGGAGATCTAAACAGACATTCCTCAAAGGACTCATACAGATGGCTAACAGGCACATGAAATTATTCTCAACATCACTAATTATTAGAGAAATACAAAACTATAATAAGGTACCACCTCTACCAGTCAGAATGGCCATCATTAAAAAGTCTACAAGTAACAAATGCTGGAGAGGGTGTGGAGAAAAGGGAACCCTTCTATACTCTTGGTGGGAATGTAAATTGGTGGAGCCAACATGAAAAACCTATGGAGATTACTCAAAAAATTAAAGAGAGTTGCCATATGATCCAAAAATCCCACTCCTGCACATATTTCCACACTATAATTTGAAAAGATACATGTACCCCTGTGTTCATAGCAGCCTATTCACAATAGCCAAGACATGGAAACAATCTAAATATCCACTGACAGATGGATGGATAAAGAAGATGTAGTATATACCCACAATGGAATGCTACTCAGCCATAAAAAAGAATGAAATGATGCTATTTGCACCAACATGGATGGACCTTGATATTATCATGCTAAGTGAAGTAAGTCAGAAAAATAAAGACAAATACATTATATCACTTATATGCGGTGTTTAAAATATGACACAAATGTGAAAAAAGGACAGAATGAACTTCTTTGCAGAACAGATACTGACTCACAGACTTTGAAAAACATGGTTTCCAAAGGAGAAAGTTGGAGGGTGGGGGGATACGCTGGGGTTGTGGGATGAAAATCCTGTAAAATTGGATTGTGATGATCATTGTACAACTATAAATGTAATAAATTCATTGAGTAATAAAAAATTTTTTCAAATATGACACAAATGAACTTATTAACTAAACAGAAACAGACTCATGGATGTAGAGAACAGACTTGTGGTTGCCAATGGGAAGGGGAGTAAGGGAGGGATGGAAGGGAAATTTGGGATTAGCAGATGCAAACTATTAGGCTTAGACTGGATAAACAACAAGGTCCTAGTGTATCTATAGCACAGGGAACTATATTCAATATCCTGTGATAATCCATAATGGAAAAGAATATGAAAAATAAATAATACATATATAAAACGGAGTCACTCTGCTGTACAGCAGAAAGGAACACAATATTGTAAACCAACTATACTTAAATAATTTTTTTAAAATTACATATACATAAGCACAAACTATTGTGTATAAAATAAAGTATAAGAGGATATACACAGGGAATATAGCCAACATTCTGTAATAACTATAAATGGAGTATAATCTTTAAAAAGTGCAAATCACCTATAACTTATATACTATTGTGCATCAATACTATATTTCAATAAAAAGTACATATAAAAAACTTTTTAAATAAAAAAATTAAAACGGGCCCAAGACCTGAATAGACATTTTTCTAAAGAAGACACACGGATGGCCAAGAGGCATATGAAAAGATGCTCAACATCATTAAACATCAGGAAAATGCAAATCAAAACCACAATGAGATATCACCTCACAACTGTCAGAATGGAAACTGTGAAAAATACAACAAATAATAAATGTTGGTGAGGATGTGGAGAAAAAAGAACCCTAGAACACACTGATGTGAATAAAATCAGTAAGTCAGTATGGAAGCCAGTATGGAGGTTCTTCAAAAACTTAAAAATAGGAGTTCCCATTGTGGCACAGCAGAAACAAATCTGACTAAGAACCATGAGGTTGTGGGTCCGATCTCTGGCCTCGCTCAGTGGGTTAAGGATCCGGCATTGCCGTGAGCTATGGTGTAGGTCGCAGGTGCACCTCAGATCTGGCATTGCTGTGGCTGTGGAGTAGGCCGGCAGCTACAGCTCCGATTAGACCCCGAGCCTGGGAACCTCCATATGCTGAGAGTGTGGCCCTAAAAAAAAAAAAAAAAGAGAGAGAGAGAGAGAGAGAGAGACCAAAAAAAAAAAACTTAAAAAATAGAACTACCATATGATCCAGCAGTTCCATTCCTGGGGATATACTGAAGAAAATTAAAACACTAATTCAAAAAGATACACGCCCCCCAGTGTTAACAGCTTTACTTACAATAGCCAAGATGTGGAAACAAACTAAGAATTCATCAATAGATGAACAGGAGTTCCCGTTGTGGCGCAGTGGTTAACGAATCCAACTAGGAACCATGAGGTTGCGGGTTCGGTCCCTGCCCTTGCTCAGTGGGTTAAGGATCCGGCGTTGCCGTGAGCTGTGGTGTAGGTTGCAGACGCAGCTTGGATCCTGCGTTGCTGTGGCTCTGGCATAGGCTGGCAGCTACAGCTCCGATTCGACCCCTAGCCTGGGAACCTCCATATGCCACACGGGAGTGGCCCTAGAAATAGCAAAAAGACAAAAAAAAAAATAGATGAACAGATGAGAAGATGTGGGAGGTGTTTGTGTGTGTGTTTTGTCTGTGTGTGTCTGGGTGTGTGTGTGTGTCTGTGCATGAATGGAGTATTACCCAGCCATAAAAAAGAATTAGACTTTGAATTTATAACAACATGAATGGACCTAGAGGATACTATGCTTAATAAAGTCAGACTGAGAACAACAAATACTATATGTTTTCATGTAGATGTAGAATATTAAAATATAAAACAAATGAATGAATATAACAGAACAGAAACAGACATACAGACACAGAAAACAAACTAGTGGTTACTAGTGGAAAAAGAGGTGGGGCCAGACAAGGAAAGTAGATTAAGATGTACTAACAACGAGGTATAAAATAAGTAAGATACAAGGATGTAATGTACAGCACAGGGAACACAGCCAAAACTTTACAGTAACCTTAAATGGAATATAATCTATAAACATAATGGATCACTATGTAACATACCTAAAACTAATATAACACTGTAAACCAACGCTACTCCAATTTAAAAAAAATAGTGGCCTATGCTTTGTAAACTTGGGATGCCAGCAATTTCTCAGAATAATATGGAAGACTCCAATAATTTATTGCAAAAAGGCTTCCACCTATGATCAGCTAACCCATTCCAGATCATGTTCTCTGGGAGGTCTCAGAGGACAGAGAAAAAACACATGGGTGAGGAAAGTGTCAGCATCCTTGAAAAGTATGGTAGCGGCTATCCTTTATCCCTGGATAAAGGTGACTGATGCTGCCACTGAAACTGGCTTCCTAATTTCAAAAGCAATGATGAGATCCTGCTGTGGCAAGAGGCCAAGAAGCAGCACTCACTGCCAGAGGCAAAGTAAGCATGCTTTCTATAAAAGGCACAAGCCTGGAATGGTTAATAGAATGGCACAACCCATAGGGTTATACCTTGGTTAGTTAACTGATCACGGCGTGCCAGTTCCAAAACAGATGCTGATCTCATCTGTAAGCCCTATTCATCCTCTTCTCAATATATATTCTTTGAAGTGTAAGAAGATCTTACAACTTCAAATTCCATCTATTTTTAACTCTTAAGATTAATTTTCAATTCATGCTTCCCATTTGAGTAAGAGAAAATCTAACGGGAGCACTCAGAGATTTAGACATATTCCTGGATTTCAGCAAACAAGGAATAGTATCAAAACCATGCCTGAGTCTATAAACAGCAAGAGGCTGTGGCTGGAGATGCTCCAGGCCAGGGCAGAACAAAACATGGGAGGCTATGCTGGAAATGAGCTGCGTGTCCACAGATGTTGGGACAATGATGCCTGCTTCCTGGGACCAGATACGTATCCTCTGAGAGAAACCATGCTTCCTGTAAGTGTAAAGGGCTCCAAACTAAGGGAGAGTCAAAAGGACCTTAAAAGAGAAATTTCAGGGGTTACAGCATGACAGGCATTGACTCCAAGAGAGGTGCAGTCCAGGTTCTCAGCAGCAGAGTCTCTGAAAATACACACAGAAAAGTCCATGCGGTAAAGAGCCAACAATGGTGCATTTACTTGGTCCTCATGGAACCAACCCCCCCTTGTGGGACAGTGTTCCTTTATCCTACCTCTCCTTCCCCTGAGTTCTGCTCTCATGGAAGAAAGGAGAAAGGACAATTATACTCTTTCCACCACTGCAGGTTTCCTGGCCTGGATTATGTGAAAACAGCGGAAGGGTAAAGTCTCATAAAGTTGGAGTTTGGTGTATTACAATGAACTGAATTTTTAAATGACTGAAATGAGAATCTTCTTCTGACTAAAAAGGACTGGGAAAATAAGGGAGCATGCCTCAGCTCTTATGGGGGTGGGAAGAACAGAGTCAGAGAACAAGTTTAACAGAGAGTAAAACCCAAAATCAAGTTTGGGTTCAGCACCTTCAGTAAATCAGTTACATCTGTTACAAATGTAATAATGACTTCAGTTAAAACAGTGTAAGTAGATCTTTTTTTATAAGGGGAACAATGAAGGAAAGGTAACTATGTACTGCAACACTGAGTGCCAAAGAGGCACATTCTGTCCTGGCCTAAGGCCTCCTGTGAAGACTCGGATGTCCTACCTTATGACACCAGTGCAGGGAGAGTTCTCTCCCTTCCCAACACAACAAAAATCCAAGTACCTGAAAAAAACAAAAAAGTAAAGAGAAGTTAAGAGTTCCCGTTGTGGCTCAGTGATAACAAACCTGACTAGATGTGGATTCAATCCACGGCTCGCTCAGTGGGTTAAGTATTCAGTGTTGCCATGAACTGTGGCAGAGGTTGCAGACAAAGCTCAGATCCTGCATTGCTATGGCTGTGGTGTAGGCCGGCAGCTTCAGCCCTGATTCAACCCCTAGCCTGGGATCTTCCATGTGCCTCATTTGTGGACATAAAAAGCAAGCAAGCAAGCAAAAAAGGACAAGAGTGAGCAAGCAAGCAAGAAAGAGGTTTTCCTGAAATCACCAAGATTCTACCAAAAACAATATTCTGAACTCAAAATTCCTTTTGCAGTCTGGCACTACATTAACATGTTGCTACATCTGCACTTTGCAACATCCAGGAGTTTGCTATGCTGTTCTCTGCCTAAAAAGCTCTCCCTCCTCATGTCACTGACCCTTCCAAGTCAGTTCACCTCTTACTTGTAACTTTCACCAGCAACCTTCGAAAAACTTATTATCATCTTCTCTGGGATTCTGTAACAATCACCACACTGACATCCTTCCTGAGTTCCTACCAATTTCTCCTCCCTGGGATGGAGCTTATTCCTGGTGTTACTTAGGGTCACTTGTGAGATAACAGAGGTCAGGGGCAGCCCTTTTCAAGGGTCATTTAAAAGCACTTTCACCAGGGAGAGACAGATCAAGATGGCAGAGGAGTAAGATGTCAAGCTCACCCTCTCCCACAAACACATCAAAAAAAACCACATCTACATGTTTTAAAAAAATTACTGTAAAAGCCATGATACACACAAGGAACAGCAAAAGGACAAACAGGAAGGTGTTTAAAAAAAAAAGACTTCAAAATCATAGAATGTGGGGAAGGAAAGTAAGAACATATAGATTCTTTTTTTTTTATTTTAATAATGTATTTGAGCCTATACGACTATCAGGCTAAAGCAAGCAGATACAGGAAGGGGTTAACACACTTAAAAAACAAGGCAAACACAAATCAAAGCCAAACATTACATTCACAAAAACGAAAAAGAAAAGTTACTCGAGCACAAAATAAATGGAAATCATCCAACTAAAAAAGGAAAGAAAGGAGAAACATAGAATCAACTGGAAAACAAGGTTTAAAATGTCAATAAATACATATCTATCAATAATCACCTTAAATGTCAATGGACTGAATGTGCCAATCAAAAGACACAGAGTGGCATACTGGATAGAAAAGCAAAAACCTTCAATCTACTGTCTACAAGAGACTCGCTTTAGGGCAACATACAAAGATAGATTGAAAGCGAGGGGATGGGAAAAGATATTTCATGCCAATGGACAAGGCAGAAAAAAGCTGGAGTTGCAATACTCATATCAGACAAAACAGACTTTAAAATGAGGACCACAGAATGGATTAGCAATGAGATCCTGCTGTGTAGCACTGGGAACTTTGTCTAGTCACTTATGATGGAACATGATGATGTCCAAAAAAAGAATGTATACATGTATGTGTAACTGGGTCACCATGCTGTATAGTAGGAAAAAAATAATAATGCATTGGGGAAATAAAAAAAATTAAATAAAATGAAGGCCATAAAGAAAGACAAAGAAGGACACAGAGTGGCTGATTGGATAAAAAAGCAAAAACCTTCAATATGCTGCCTACAAGAAACTCACCTTAGGACAAAGGACACATACAGATTGAAAGTGAGGGGATGGGAAAAGATATTTCAAGCCAATGGACAAGACAGGAAAGTAGGAGTTGCAATACTCATATCAGACAAAATAGACTTTAAAACGAAGGCCATAAAGAAAGACAAAGAAGGACACTATTTAATGGTTAAAGGATCCATTCAAGAAGTGGATATTCCAATCGTCAACATATATGCCCCAAATATAGGAGCACCCAGATACATACAACAAATATTAACAGACACAAAAGGAGAAATTGATGGGAATACAATCATAGTAGGAGACTTTAACACCCCATTCACATCAATGGACAGATCCTCTAGACAGAAAACCAATAAAGCCACAGAGATCCTAAGGAAACAGAAAAGCTAGACTTAATTGACATTTTCAGGACACAACATACAAAAAAATCAGAATACACATTCTTCTCAAGTGCACATGGAACATTCTCAAGAATCAATCACATATTGGGGCACAAAGCTAACCTCAACACATTTAAGAGTACAGAAATTATTTCAAGTATCTTCTCTGACCACAATGGCATGAAACTAGAAATCAATCACAGGAAAAGAAAAGAGAAAAAACCTCCTACATGGAGACTAAACAACATGCTATTAAAAAGCCAATGGGTCAATGGGGAAATCAAGAAGGAAATTAAAAAATACCTCGAGACAAATGATAATGAAGACACAACCTCTCAAAATCTATGGGATGCCGCAAAAGCAGTACTCAGCGGGAAATTCATAGCAATACAGGCCTTCCTCAAAAAAGAAGGAAGATCTCAAATTGACAACTTAACCCACCACCTAAATGAATTAGAAAAAGAAGAACGAAAGAAACCTAAAATCAGCAGAAGGAAGGAAATCGCAAAGATCAAAGAGGAAATCAGTAAAATAGAGATTCAAAAAGCAATAGGAAAAAAAATCAATAAAACCAAGAACTGGTTCTTTGAAAGGTAAGCAAAACTGACAAACCTCTGGCTAGACTCACTAAGAAGAGGAGAGAAAGAACCCAAATGAACAAAGTAAGAAATGAAAAAGGAGAAACCACAACGGATACTGTAGAAATACAAAAAAACCATGCGAGAATACTATGAAAATTATATGCCAATAAATTTGACAATGTGGAAGAAATGGACAACTTTCTAGAGTCTTACAGCCTGCCAAAACTGAATCAAGAAGAAACAGACCAATCAAGAAGAACAGACCCATCACTAGAAATGAAATTGAATATGTCATAAAAACACTCCCTACAAATAAAAGTCCAGAACCAGATGACTTCATAGGCAAATTTACAAAACTTGAACCAAAGAGGAACTTATACCCATCCTCCTTCAACTTTCCCAAAAGAATGAAGAAGAAGGAACACTCCCAAAGACATTCTATGATGTCACCATCACACTAATTCCAAAACCAGACAAAGATATCACCAGAAAAGAAAATTATAGGCCAATATTTTTTATGAATATTGACGCAAAAATTACCAACAAAATTTTAGCCAACCAAATCCAACAACATATAAAAAAGATCATACACCACGACCAGGTGGGATTCATCCCAGGTTCACAAGGATGGTTCAACATACGCACATCAATCAACATATGATATTCAATGGAGAAAAACTAAAAGCCTTCCCACTAAAATCTGGAACAAGGAGTTCCCGTCGTGGTGCAGTGGTTAACGAATCCGACTAGGAACCATGATGTTGCGGGTTCGGTCCCTGCCCTTGCTCAGTGGGTTAACGATCCGGCGTTGCCGTGAGCTGTGGTGTAGGTTCCAGATGCGGCTCGGATCCCGCGTTGCTGTGGCTCTGGCATAGGCCAGTGGCTACAGCTCTGTTTAGACCCCTAGCCTGGGAACCTCCATATGCCACGGGAGCGGCCCAAAGAAATAGCAAAAAGACCAAAAAATAAATAAAAAATAAAAAATAAATAAAATCTGGAACAAGACAGGGATGTCCACTCTCACCATTGCTATTCAACATAGTATTGGAAGTCCTAGCCACAGCAATCAGACAAACAAAAGAAATAAAAGGCATCCAAATAGGAAGAGAAGAGATAAAACTGTCACTGTATGCAGACGACATGATACTATATATAGAAAACCCTAAGGACTCAACCCAAAAACTACTTGAACTGATCAACAAATTAAGCAAAGTAGTAGGATATAAGATTAACATTCAGAAATCAGTTGTGGAGTTCCCGTCATGGCTCAGTGGTTAACAAATCTGACTAGAAACCATGAGGTTGCAGGTTCAATCCCTGGCCTTGCTCAGTGGGTTAAGGATCCAGCATTGCCGTGAGCTGTTGTGTAGGTTGCAGATGTGGCTCAGATCTCACATTGCTATGGCTCTGGCATAGGCTTGGCAGCTACAGCTCCAATCAGACCCCTAGCCTGGGAACCTCCATGTGCCGCGGGTGTGGCCCTAGAAAAGGCAGAAAGACAAAAAAATAAAATAAAATAATTTAAAAAACAGAAATCAGTCGCATTTCTGTATACTAACAATGAAGTATTAGAAAAGGAATACAGAAATACAATGCCTTTTAAAATTGCACTACAGGAGTTCCCGTCGTGGCGCAGTGGTTAACGAATCCGACTGGGAACCATGAGGTTGCAGGTTCGATCCCTGCCCTTGCTCAGTGGGTTAACGATCAGGCGTTGCCGTGAGCTGTGATGTAGGTTGCAGGCGCGGCCCAGATCCTGCATTGCTGTGGCTCTGGCGTAGGCCGGTAGCTCCAGCTCCAATTCAACCCCTAGCCTGGGAACCTCCATATGCCGCGGGAGCGGCCCAAAGAAATAGCAAAAAGACAAAAAATAAATAAATAAATAAATAAATAAAATAAAACTGCACTACAAAAAATCAAATACCTGGGAATACACCTGACCAAGGAGGTAAAGGACTTACATGCCGAGAACTATAAAACATTAATCAAGGAAATTAAAGAAGATGTATTGAAATGGAAAGATATTCCATGTTCCTGGGTCAGAAAAATTAATATTGTAAAAATGGCCATACTACCCAAAGCAGTCTACAGATTCAATGCAATCCCTATCAATTTACCCATGACATTTTTCACAGAACTAGAACAATCCAAACATTTATATGGAACCACAAAAAAACCAGAATCGTGAACGCAATCCTGAGAAACAAAAACCAAGCAGGAGGCATAACTCTCCCAGACTTCAAGCAACATTACAAAACCACAGTCATCAAGACAGTGTGGTACTGGTACCTAAACATACATATAGACCAATGGAACAGAATAGAGAACCCAGAAATAAACCCTGACACCTATGGTCACTTAATCTTTGACAAAGGAGGCAAGAACATAAAATGGGAAAAAGAAAGTCTATTCAGCAAGCATTGCTGGGAAACCTGGACAGCTGTATGCACATCAGTGAAACTAGAACACATCCTCACACCATGCACAAAAATTAACTCAAAATAGCTTGAAGACTTAAATATAAGACAAGACACCATCAAACTCCTGGAAGAGAACATAGGCAAAATATTCCCTGACATCAACCTTATGAATATTTTCTCAGGGCAGTCTCCCAAAGCAACAGAAATAAAAGCAAAAATAAACCAATGGAACCTAATCAAACTGAAAAGCTTTTGCACAGCAAAGGAAACCAAAAAGAAAACAAAGACAACTTACAGAATGGGAGAAAATAGTTTCAAATGAAGCAACTGACAAGGGCTTAATCTCTAGAATATACAAGCAACTTATACAACTCAACAGCCAAAATGCCAACCACCCAATGGAAAAACGGGCAGAAGACCTGAACAGACATTTCTCCAAGGAAGATATACAGATGCCCAACAAGCACATGAAAAGATGCTCAGCATCCCTGATTATTAGAGAAATGCAAATCAAAACTACCATGAGATACCACCTCACACCATTGAGGAATGGCCATTGTTAACAAGTCCACAAACAACAAGTGCCGGAGGGGGTGTGGAGAAAAGGGAACCCTCCTGCACTGTTGATGGGAATGTAAGCTGGGATAGCCACTGTGGAGAACAGTATGGCGGTACCTTAGAAATCTATACATAGAACTACGATATGATCCAACAATCCCACTCTTGGGCATATATCTGGACAAAATGTTCCTTAAAAAAGATACATGCACCCACATGTTCACTGCAGCTCTATTCATAATAGCCAACACACGGAAACAACCCAAATGTCCATCAACAGACAAATGGATTAGGAAGATATGGTATATTTACACAATGGAATACTACTCAGCCATACAAAAGAACAAAATAGTGCCATTTGCAGCAACATGGATGGAACCAGACACTCTCATACTGAGTAAAATAAGTCAGAAAGAAGAAAAATATCATATGATATCACTCATATCTGGTATCTAATATATAGAACAAATGAACCTTTCCACAGAAACGAAAATCATGGGTTTGGAGAACAGACTTGTGGTTGCCCGGGAGGAGTGGGAGGGAGTGGGAGGGATTGGGAGCTTGGGGTTAACGGATGCAAACTATTGCTCTTGGAATGGATTTACACTGAGATCCTGCTGTGTAGCACTGAGAACTATGTCTAGATACTTACATCACAGCACGACAATGGGAGAAAAAATTATGTATACATGTATGTGTAACTGGGTCCCCATGCAGTACAGTGGAAAAAAAAAACAATAATAAAATAAAGTGGAGAAGCGATACCAACAGAGATAAACACAACAGCAGCATCAAACAGAGTAAAGAAAAAGCCTAAGATAATCAACAAGGACCTCCTGCACAGCACAGGGAACTCTACTAAATATTCTGTAATAACCTGTATGGAAAAGAATCTGAAAAAGAATGGATATATGTATATGTATTACTGAATCACTTTGCTGTACAGCTGAAACACAACATTGTAAATCAACTATACTCCAATGTAAAATAATAAAAATTAAATTAAAAAAAAACAGTATGGAACTCCCTCAGAAAACTAAGGATAGAACTACCATATGATCCAGCAATCCCACTCCTGAGCATATACCCACACAAAACTATAATTCAAAAAGATATATGCACCCCTATGTTCAGAGCAACACTATTTACAATCGCCAAGACATGAAAACATCCTAAATGTCCACTGACAGAAGAATGGATAAAGAGGATGTGATACATACATATAATTGAATACTACTCAGCCATAAAAAATTAACAATGCCAGTTGCAGCAACATGGATGCAACTAGATTATCATACTAAGTGAAGGAAATCAGAAAGAGAAACATAAATACCCTATGATTTCACTTGTATGTGGAACCTAAAATATGACACAAATGAACCTATCATTTGAACAGACTCACAGACAAGAAAAGACCTGTCTTTTGCCAAAGACTTGTCTTGTTGCCAAGGGGAACAGAAGAGGGTTGGGAGAGAGAGAGTAGGGGTTTGCAGATGTAAGCTATTATACACGGAGGGGATAAACAACAAGGCCCTACTGTGGAGCACAGAGAACTATATTCCATGTCTTATGATAAACCTTAATGGAAAGAATATCTTCAAAAAGACTGTGTGTGTGTGTGTATATATATATATATATATATATATATATATATATATATATATATCTGAATCACTTTACTTACATAAGAAATTAACACATCAGGGAGTTTCCATAGTGGCGCAATGGTTAACGAATATGACTAGGAACCATGAGGTTGCGGGTTCGGTCCCTGCCCTTGCTCAGTGGGTTAACGATCCGGCATTGCCGTGAGCTGTGGTGTAGGTTGCAGACGCGGCTCGGATCCTGCGTTGCTGTGGCTCTGGCGTAGCCGGTGGCTACAGCTCTGATTAGACCCCTAGCCTGGGAACCTCCATATGCCGAGGGAGTGGCCCAAGAAATGGCAAAAAGACAAAAAAAAAAAAAAACCACAAGAAATTAACACATCATTGTAAATCAATTATACTTCAATAAAAAAATTAATGAGCTGGAGTTCCCACTGTAGCACAGCGGAATTGAACCTGACTAGTATCCACGAGGATGTGGGTTCGATCCCTGGCCTTGCTCAGTGGGTCAAGGATCTGGCGTTGCCGTGAGCTGTGGCGTAGGTCGCAGATGAGGCTCGGATCCTGAGTTGCTGTGGCTCTGGCGTAGGCCAGTGGCTACTGCTCCGATTAGACCCCTAGCCTGGGAACCTCCATATGCTGTGGGAGCAGCCCTAGAAAAGACAAAAAAAAAAAAGATACGTTTCTTTTTTTTCTTTTTTTTTTGTCTTTTTGCTATTTCTTGGGCCGCTCCGGCAGCATATGGAGGTTCCCAGGCTAGGGGTCGAATCGGAGCTGTAGCCGCCAGCCTATGCCAGAGCCACAGCAACGCAGGATCCGAGCCGTGTCTGTGACCTACCTCACAGCTCACGGCAACGCTGGATCCTTAACCCCCTGAGCAAGGGCAGGGACCGAACCCGCAACCTCATGGTTCCTAGTCGGATTCGTTAACCCCTGCGCCACGACGGGAACTCCAAAAGATACGTTTCTAACTGGTCTCTCTGCCTATAGCCACCCTCCTACCGCAACTTTCAGGATGATTTTCCTAAATAGAAATATGATTTCTGCTAAATGTTATTAGCCTACTTTTCAGGCTTTCCAAAGTCCGTCACAAGCCTATCTAAAAAGATGCTCCCCTGGAGCTCCTGCTGTGATTCAGCAGGTTAAGGACCCACTGTTGTCTCTATGAGGATTCAGGTTCAACCCCTGGCCTCACTGAGTTAAGGGATCTGGTGTTGCCACAAGCTACGGTGGAGGTCGCAGACGATGCTCGGATTCAGTTTTGCTGTGGCCGTGGTGTTGCCATGACTATGGTGTAGGCTGCAGCTTCAGCTCCAATTCAACCCCTGGTCCAGGAACTGCTATATGCCACAGAAGCGACCTTAAAAAGAAAAATTACAAATTAAAAAAAAATGGAAAGATGCTCCCCATCATTCTTTAATATACCCTAAATGCTAACAGCACGGAGTCTTCCCTCTTCTCTAGTCACACCCCATATTTTCTGTCTTGCTGACTTTGCCATGATGTTCCCATGGTCTGCAACGCTCTTTCTCATCCCCATAAACACATGTCCAAGTCCAACATCCCTTCAAGGTCCCACTCCATTGCCACCTCTTCCAGGAAGCCTCACTTAGTCCTCCTGGCTGGACGTCATCTCTTCTGTCTAAGACTCCATGTAGAACTTTATTTAGGCCTTTCTAATGACAATCTTAATGTTCTGCCTGTGGTGGTTATTTTTGTCTAAGACTTAGTTCCCTACTAGATTCTAGATTCATATAATTAAGGACTATTGTAACTTTATCCTAATACCGATCTCTTTGACGTACTCTGCCTGAAAACAGAGACTGCACATTCTTGTTGATCTCTTCATCCTCAGTACTTATCACTCATATAATGATCTTCATTGAAAGAAAAATTAATGCAGATGTCAACTGACTTGGGGGTTGGGCTCTTCTTCATCAGATATGAAATTAGTGGGGATAAGGAATCATGAAATCAGAGAAAGCTATATATGCCTCATGTGCACACGCACAATGAAAAATTTCAATTACCCAGAAGTTAATCTCTCATAAGCTTTCCACTTCAGAACTTCTCTACTGCCTGGTCTGAATTCCTCACACCACATGACACTGCTGTCAGGAAACACGGAGGGTCACGACTGCCTAAAGGCTTCTGCTAAAATGTATTTTGCACTGGGGGACTAGCATTAGAGCAAGATTAATACACTAGCTAATTTGTATGGCCCATAAAGACTGATTCTCAGGAGATGGGCTATGAAACAAGCAATTTAATGTGTAATGAGTGAACCGGAAAATAAGCTATGAAACAAAGAAACAGAAAAAGAATGTCCTGAGAATCCCTTTGTGGCTCAGTGGGTTAAGGGTCTGGCATTGTCAATGCATTAGCTTGTGTCGCTGCTGTGACACAAGTTCAATCCCTGCCCTGGGAACCTCCACATGCCATGGGTGTGGCCAAAAAAAGAGAAGAAAAAAAATGTCTTGCCACCCTTTCAAAGGGTCAAAGTGGTAAGACACATTCTCCAATAGCACAAGTCTTTTTTCCCTTCATTTATCTCTCATGCTTAATACTCAAGTGGCTGATATAAACCGCAACTCTGCTAAGCACGGTCTGAGGTTCTGAGGGCTCCCAGCACCAACTGGGAACCATGCTACACACAGAGCACCTCCTAAGGACACTCACTAAGGGAGCAGGAGAAATGGGAAATGTTACTCACCAACAGCAAGGCTGTGTAGGCAGTCAGGATCCCAAAGAAACTCAGCAAGACAATGGACCAGAAGAACCAGTATCCCGTGCCCAGAAATATGACCCTGCAAAAACGTGTTTCATTTCTTAAAATACAGCAAAAATTAATAGCATCTGTGTCAAGGATCGGGGAGATAAGAAAGGACCAAATGAGGCCTAAGAAAACAGAGGGATGGAGTTCCCGTCATGGTGCAGTGGTTAATGAATCCAACTAGGAACCATGAGGTCACAGGTTCAATCCCTGGCCTCACTCAGTGGGTTAAGAATCCGGCATTGCCCTGAGCTGTGGTGTAGGTCACAGACGCAGCTCGGATCCTGCATTGCTGTGGCTCCTGTGTAGGCCGGCAGCTACAGCTCTGATTAGACCCTTAGACTGGGAACCTCCATATGCCGCGGGAGCGGCCCAAGAAATGGCAAAAAGACAGAAAGGAAGGAAGGAAGGGAGGAAGGGAGGGAGGGAGGGAGGAAGGAAGGAAGGAAAGAAGGAAGGAAGGAAGGAAGGAAAACAGAGGGAGATAAGAAAAGCAATTTGGGAACAGTTGCGGAAGCACTGGGGATATTTAGCTGATAAGTTCTTACTTTGTCCTATAAGCAAATGGGTATTTTAATGGGGTTTTGTATAAGTGCTAAGATTTTTTGAAGTTATTTAGAATATATACTCAAAAATTACAATATAGAAATAATGGAATGCCAAAAAAGAAAAAGCCCACTGCCTTAATAAAACTAACACTTTCCATTTTGGCAGGTTCCTTGTCCATGGGAAGGCACATTTTCTTACATAGTTGCAAGAAACAATATTAATTTCTCTATTCTGTATGAGATGTGGCTCCTTTAAAAACAGTCCTGACGTGTTCTGTTCCTAAAGTAGCCGATGAGAAAAAACTCCTAATGATTTGCTAAGAGAAACAGTGTTACACTTGGTTTACCTATTATATGTCAAAATTGTTTTAGACTCTTCATTTCAAGATAAAAGAAATTACTCCTTCACCATATGAAACTTGGAGAAATTATATTTTAACAATACAGGTATACCTTGTCTTATTGCACTTCAAAGATACTGCATTTTTTACATACAGAAGGTTTGTGGCAATTCTGCATCAAGCAAGTCTACTAGCACCATTTTTCCAACAGCATTTGCTCACTTCATGTTGTTATGTCACATTTTGCTAATTCTTGGCAATATTATCAAGTTTTTCATTATTATTATATTTGTGATAATAATCTGTCATCATTTTTTTTTCTTTTTAGGGCCACCCCTGCGGCATATGGAGGTTCCCAGGCTAGGGGTCAAATCAGAGCTGCAGCTGCAGGCCTACACCACAGCCACAGCAATGCAGGACCCAAACCATATCTGTAACCTACACCAGAGCTCATGGCAATGCCAGATCCTTAACCTACTGAGCAAGGCCAGGGATCAAACCCACATCCTCATCGAAGGCTCTGATAATGGTTAGCAACTTTTAGCAATAAAATATTTTTACCTAAGGCATGTACATTGCTTTTTAAATAAATAATGCTATTGTACACTTAACGGACTACAATATAATGTAAACATAACTCGTACATGCACTGGGAAATGTTGCTCTATTGCTATACTCACTTGATTGCTATCATCTGGAACTGAACCCTCAATATTTCTGAGGTATGCATATATAAAACATAAGTTTGTGAACATGTAGTAACATTATAAATAAGAAAGGAAATTCCCTCTGATCAGGGGCTATAACACACACCAAGAAGAATGAAACAGGCAAGCAGCCATCCTAACAAGAGCTATGTCAGATTGAGACACTAAGAGTACACTGTAAAAGATGAGCTCACTATCAGGAATTAGAAAACACAAGAGGAATGTCTACAAATTAACCCAATAAAGCCAACTATTAGAGGAACTTGAACACACAAAAATATAACTAATAAAACAATCAGAAAAGAATTAAAGAAGTTCCTGCTCTGGGGCAGGGGGGCTAAGGATCTGGCATTGCCTCTGCAGTGCCATGGGTTCAACCCCCAGCCCAGTACAGGGGGTTGAGGGTTATGGATCCAACATTGCCACAGCTATGGCACAGGTTGCAGCTGTGGCTCAGATTCGAGCCCTGGCCCGGGAACGTCCATGTGCCATGGGTGTGGCTGAAAAAGAGAAAAAAAAAGAATCAAAAAATTAGTATATTCAAGATCTTCAGAAAAATAAAGGACTCACACCATGTAACAAGAACAGATGTTTTAAAAGAAGCACAGGAGCAAACTGGTGGCACAGCTGGTTAAGGGTCTGGCATTATCACTGCTGTGACTCAAGTTGCTCCTAAGGCTTGGGTTCAATCCCTAGCCCAGGAAATTCCACATGCCACGAGCATGGCCAAAAAATAAAATAAAATAAAACTAAGAAAATTAATATGAGTTCTCTTGTGGCACAGTAGATTAAGGATACAGTGTTGTCACTGCAGTGGTCTGGGTCGCTGCTATGGCAAAGATTTGATCCCTGGCCTGGGAATTTCCACGTGCTACAGATACAGCCAAAAAATAAAAAAGTTAAAATTAAATAAATAAAAATTAAAAATTAAAAATTAAACAGGAGTTCCTGTCATGGTGCAGTGGTTAACGAATCCGACTAGGAACCATGAGGTTGTGGGTTCAATCCCTGGCCTTGCTCAGTGGGTTAAGGATCTAACGTTGCCGAGAGCTGTGGTGTGAAGTTGCAGACTCGGCTTGGTTCTCGCAGCTACAGCTCCAATTAGACCCCTAGCCTGGGAATTGCCACATGCTCCAGGGGCGGCCCTAGAAAAGGCTAAAACACACACACACAAAAAAAAATTAAACAGATTAGTTATCAAAACAATGAAAGAGACCTTTAAAAATAAGCAAGGTGACATATAATAGAGAAGAATCTGAAAAAGAATGTATAGATATACATGTATATACAAAAAACTTAATCACTTTTCTGTACACTTGAAACTAACACAGCAATGTAAATTAACTACACTTCAATTTTTAAAAATGAGGAATTCTGCTGTTGTGCCGCAGGCTAAGGATCTGGTGTTGTCCCCTGTGATGGCCTGGTTTGATCCCCAGCCTAGCCCAGTGGGTTAAAGATTCAGCAATGCTGCAGCTGTGGCACAGGTCGCAGCTGCAGATCAGATTCAATCCATAGCCCAAGAATTTCCATATACCATAGGTATAGCTGAAAAACAGAAGAAGAGAAAAAAACATCTAAGATGGAGTAGTCTAGATACGGTCAAGAATTCTTCAAACAGCTTAACCAAGTAGTAATTTTGACTTTGCTTTCCAAGTGAGAAAGTTAAGGTTTACATTTAATAATGCCTCTTTCAGGAGTTCCCATCATGAAGCAGCAGAAACGAATCCGACTAGGAACCATGAGGTTGCAGGTTCGATCCCTGGCCTCGCTCAGGAGGTTAAGGATCCAGCATTGCTGTGAGCTGTGGTGTAGGTCGCAGACGCAGCTTGGATCTGGCGTTGCTGTGGCTGTGGCGTAGGCTGGCAGCTACAGCTCCAATTATTCTAGCCTGGGAACCTCCACATGCCGCGGGTGCAGCCCTAAAAAGACAAAAGACCAAAAATAATAATAATAATGCCTCTTCCTTTTCTAATCATTTTTCTGGCCATATTTGATTTTTTTTTCACTCTCTTTCAACTTAAAGGGTCTTCTTTTGTATATTCAATCACATGTAAATATTATTATTAGTTTAGTTCAGCAAGTTCCCACCCACGCGCCATGAACTGCAGAAAGAATTTTGATTTTTTTCCTCTCTTTTCCTCTTTCCCTCTTGTACTTCTTCTTGTCCTCTTCACCTGTCCTCACGCTAGGTGGTGGTGGAGTGGGAAGAATGGAAAGGACTGGCTTGGCCACTGCCTATACACATCAGTGGGAAATGAAAAAGGAAGGCCTTCTCGGCCCTCACTGTTTTAAACTGGGAATATACAGTTACTGAAGACTAAGCAGTGGGCTCACTCTACACGGATTGTCCACTTTAGGGTTCTTCTGACTTAGTATTTTCAAGCAATTTTCTCTCTGCTCTGGGTCATTGTTTTCTATCCCTCTCTGTATAGAAAAGCAGTATAATCACACTCGCTTTTGGATGAAGTCCTTCTCATGCAACAGAGACAGCCTTTTTCTGACAGCCTAAGTCAATGCAACCTTCTCATCTAGATCCACATGCTCTGCACCAATGTTCAAATAAATCTTCTAGAACGTCTTCCCTGCTTTCCCACAGCTGCAAGGTGCAGCTTTCTTGCATCTTCTCCCAATGCTTACCCTACATACCACAATGCTTTTATTGGCAGAACCAACTGTCAGCTGACAGGAACTACTAGGGAAAGAAGACATGCCATGATGAGCCAATGCGTATCTTCACATAGCAAGGAACAAGGAGACAAGTCTAACACCACGACACACACAGGGGAAAAATGAAAAATGATAGTTACACATCAAAAATTCTGCTCAACTCTCTCACTAGCTAAAAGGAATAACTTGGAAAAGCTGGACAATATGCTTTTTAAAATCTAAATGAAGGCATCAGAGAGCTACCAGGCAATGGAGAAGTAACTAACCAATATCCAAATAAGGGGGGAAATTCAGAAACATAATTTGGCATTTGGGTGACTTTTCTCTAGAAGTGGCTGAGATATAGGAAGGAGAGTTTCCTGTAACCTTACAAGCCTAGGAGGACAAATGCAGGGGGTACTCTGGTAAAGACTGTACACTTTGATTTGGAGCTTCTAGAACTCTCTCCTAAGAATAAGCACAAACTGGAAATCGACTGCTTTTGGCGAAGTGAATCCTAGCTTTGAACCATCTAAATGTGTGATATGGGATTAAGGTGAATAAAATTTGCTAATACTCCTAGTTACCTGTCAGAGTAACTCTATGGGATGGCATACTATAATTCAGGGTCTCAAATTATATACAGAACTTTCTATATACAAAGCCTGGCACTCAAGCAAAACAGGCACACTAGGAGAATTCACACAGTAAATGCCAAAACAAACAATGGACAACCTAAAAAGATATTCAGCAAATCTAAATAAAAAGCATCAGACACAGACTTCAAAATAACTATCTTTAAAATGTTTAGACTGGGACAAAATTAAGAATTTTAGTAGATAACTATTCAAAATAGGACCAATTATGAATTTTAGAAAGGAAAAATACAACAATAAAAATTAAGAACCCAGTGAATCGATTTAATAGCAGATAAAAAGACAGCCAAAAGGAACTCGCTAAACGAAAGACAATTCGGGAAAAAATATCAAGAATGGAACAGAGATACATGAAAAAAGCACATGTTAAATACAGAAGAAAGGGTAAGACATTTAGAGGATAAGGGGAAGATGTCTAATATTCATTAGATTGAATTAGAAACAAGAGAAAGTGGAGTAAAAAGCTATATTTGAAAAATAATGGCTGAGAGCTTTTCCAAAATGATCAAAAATACTGTACTGGTTTGAGCATTCAGAAAAGAATGTATTGTGGGGATTAGATCTTAAGCTATTACAGAAGCTTCTAGAGAAGGCTATGTAAGGCTGTGACATCTGCTCTGATATCTGGTTTAAAGATGTTACAAGTCAGACAGGCTAGCAGCTGGGAAAGAAAACTGAGCTCAACATCTGCGGAAACTGAAACCCACGAGGAGGAGCCAGAACCCACAAGGACAAACTGAAGCACATAAGGACAGACTGGTACCCATGAGGACATTCAGAAACTATGGAACCTGTGTTTGTCCACTGCTGGGTTAAGTTTAGCTAAGCTACTCCAAGGTACTGCTGCCTTGGTATCCATTTTGTTTTTCCAAGTGGACGCAGGGACCTTAAATTAACACTAGTGCCCTCGAGGGAGCATGTGCCCTAGATAGCAGCCCTCAGTCACAGAAAACATAAGTTCCTGATATGACTTCCACAGCAGCCCTTGTGATCAACAGTCTCCCACGCGTCCCAGCCACTGTATGCCTCATGTGCTCCTTAGATAAGACTCCCAGGGGGCTTACGAAAACCCTACTCTTATAGTCTGAAAAAACCAATCTGGCCCTAGCCTAGGAACCCCAAAGCACTCTAGCCATGGACCCTAATAAAGACATGTGTCCACGTTCTGCCTCCCTGCCTGCTTTCTGCCTTGACCTCCTCATGTGGCCCCTCAAGGTATCCCTGTACTTCCTCCAGTACTGACGAGTATAAAATTCTCTATTTTCTCTCATGGTCTGTTGCTGAACCACCACGCACCACTGTTGTTGCCTTGACTCACCATCCAGCACCCTGTGCTCCACATAAGAAATGTTAACAAAAACATAACACACTTCCTCCAAACTTGGGTAAGAAAAGTGACTTGCAGGAAAAGTTCATGCCTTTCATCATCTGGCTGCATACTTATCTGGCTCACGTCGTGAAGAAGCTGAAGACGACCTGGCAGGAGAAAGAAGAATGTGGGCCCAAGTGTCTCCCCACGTCAACTAAATGACCTATCAGATACTGACATGGCATGAAGGCTGCCATGATGCCTGGGTCCATCATGGATCTTCAGAGTACAAAGAAATGGCTAATGACTGACTTCCTACTTCCAAATTGCACACAAACTTCTCTTGTGCTTAATCCTAACCCAGTCTACTGGGAATAGAACAGTACGAAAGGTGGCTTCAGTTTAGCTAAATGGACCCAGTTAGTACACTACCACTGTTCACTCATGGTCAACTTGGTATTCATACACACCTCCATAAACATCCTTACTTTATGTCCAATGTGATACGATTACCTCTCGTACAACCAAAAACACACCAATCCTCTCCCACAACGAGGATAAAAAGTTCCTTCATTACTTCTATGTGATGTGCATACCCCTAATTTAAGTACTGATACATATGCTAACCACTATTCATACATCTTATTTTTCACGGTAGAGAAATGGAAGAAGGAAAAAAACATAGACACACACACACAATTCTGGCTCCTCTGATCTTTGTCCTTTGGAATCACATGAGTGATGATGCTGTATTAGATGGTAAAAGGAACTGTGAAGATGTAATTAAGGTTATTAATCAGCTGACTTGAAAATAGGGAGATTATTTTAGATTATCAGACTGAATCCAATATAATCTCATAAGCTCTTAAAACTTAGACAAGGAAGGCAGAAGAAACGTCACAGAGATGATAAAGAAGGAGAACGCAGGGAAATCTGAGGTCTGAGAAGGACTTCACTGCTAACTTTGAAGACAGAGAGGGCCAGAAGCTAGAAGCCAGTAACAACTCACATCTGTTTGGCCACTAAAGAATAAGCACTTCATCCCTAAAAGTACAAGTAACTGGATTCCACCAACGACCTAAATGAATCTGGAAATGGACTCTCACTCACAGCCTCAAGTAAAAGCTCAGGCCAGCTGGCACCTTGATTTCAAACTTATGAGACCATAAGCAGCATATTCAGCCAATCATGTCTAATTTGTGACATAAAGAACTGTGAGAAAATAAATGGGTATGGCTTTCGGCCATTGAATTTGTGGTAATTTTCTATGGGAGCAACGGAAAACTGACCATTAAATAAATGTACAGTGGCTTTCGGACCAGCAGGGTCTCACTCTTATATTTATAACTTCTATTGGATGATGCGGTACTGCTGTGAAAATTCTGCCTGCCTCTGCATATGTTTATTCCAACTAGGCATTCCAAAACTAGCGAAGTAACTGCAGGGTGGGTTTGGAGTCCCACTAGACCCACTGTAGAGACGGGCCGAAACTACAACTCCATGATTACCCATCTCCATTGATTCTGACTGGTGAAGCATAGTTCTGCTTCATATCTCAAGGAACATGTGTCAGTTCAGAGTCAGCGTCCAGTAATTCCCCTAAAAGTATTTCTTATTCCCCACTACACAACCACTCTGGCGAATGCCCAGAGGTTCTTTGTGGGGGACAAAGAAGGAAGATTCATAGTACACAGTTTTATACAGTCAGGTCCTTCTGTGTAGCAAGGTCCTTCCTCAAGGATTTCTCTTCAATCAAGAGCTATTTTTTGACTTGATAAATATGGAAAATAGAAAATAGGAAAAATGACCAAAACTAAGAGTTTGTTCTTTGAAAAAAAAAATACACAAAATTGACAAATCTTTAGCAAGATTACCAAGAAAAAAAGTAGGATCCAAATAAATAAAATTTTAAATGAAAAAGGAGTCATTGCAAATGATATGACAGAAAGGAACATAAGAGACAACTATAAACAACTAACTATATGCCATCAAACTGGACAATCTAGGAAAAAAGGATAAATTTCTACAAAGATATAACCCACCAAGACTGAATCATGACGAAATAGCAACTCTGAAGAGACTAATAATGAGTAAGGAAACTGAATGAGTAATCAAAACCCCCCCCCAAAAAAGAAAAGCACAGGACCTGACTGTTTCACTGCAAAATTTTAAATATTTAAAAAAGAATTAACATCAATTCTTTTCAAACTATGACAAAAAATTGAAGAGGCGAGAACACTCCCAAACTCATTTTAGAAAGCAGTAATTTTCCTGATACAGAAGCCAGATTAAGATACTACAAGAAAAGAAACTACAGGCCAATATCCCTGCAAGAATTCACAACAAAATACTACAAGCCAAATACAACACATTAAAAGGAACATACACTTGATCAAACGGGATTCCTCCCTGTAATGCAAGGATGGTTCTATACATACAAATCAATAAATGTAATCTATCACATTAATAGAATGAAAGATAAAAATTGTATGATCATTTCAATAGGCACAAAAATAGCATCTGACAAATTCAAACTCCTTTCATGATTAAATAAAAACTCTCAACATATTAAATATAGAAGGAATACACCTCAACAAAATAAAGGCCACATATCACAAGCCCACATCTAACATCTCACCCAAGGTGAAAGGTTAAAAGATTTTCCTCTAAGATCAGAAATAAGACAAGGGTGCATAGTCTCACCACTTCCATTCAACCTAGTATTACAAGTCCTATCTAGAGCAATCAGGAAAAAAAAAAAAAAAGACATCAGAATTGGAAAGGAAGAAATAAAACTTTATTTGAAGACGACATGATTTTATATATAAAAATATTAAAGATGCTATCAAAAAACTGTTTAGATCTAACTTTAGTGCTATATTTGGTTTGCTTTTTTTTATATGTGTATCTATCGTAGTTTTTTTTTGGTTTGTGGTTCCCAATAGATTTTGATATAGTAGTCCACATACGTACAGAATTGTTTTAGGTTGTTGGTCTCTTACTTTCAAATGCATGTTCAATATTCTACATTTGTGCTTCTGTCTTCTCAAAATTGGCAGTTTCCCATTGGGGGGTTTTTTGGCCATGCCCATCAAACGTGGAAGTTTCCAGGTCCAGCATCGAACCCATGCCACAGAGGCAATACAAGCTGCTGCTGTAGCACCACCGGATCCTTAACCTGCTGCACCACAAAAGAATTCCCAAGATTACTAGTTTTGATATCATATTTGTCAATGGGTGATTTCCTAAATTTACTATGTTTGTCTTTACCAGTGAGCTTTGTCATTTGTAATTTTCTTGTTTCTAAATGTGGCCTTTTCCTTTCTACCTATAATGGTCATCAAATCACAAGAGAACAAAAGAGGAAGGGGAAAAAAGGCCTAAAATAACAAATCCAAAACAATTTTTAAAAAGGCCGTTTTAAGTACACACATATCCATAATCACACTGCATGTAAATGGATTAAATGCTTCAACCAAAAGACAGACTGGCTGAATGGATACAAAACAGACGTGTACACACTGTCTACAAGAGACCCACTTTAGAGCTAAGGACACAGGCAGACTGAAAGTGAGGGAATGAAAGAAGATACTCCCCACCATGGAAATCAAAATAAAGTGGCAACTGCAGAATAACAATACTCTATCAGACAAAACAAAATTTAAAATAAAGACAGTCACAAGAGACAAAGACACTAAATAGTGATCAAAGGATCAATCCAAGAAGATAAAACAAGTGGAAATACATATGCACCCAACATAAAAGCACCACAATATATAAGGCAAGTGCTAACAGCCGTAAAAGGAGAAATCAACAATAACACAACAATAGTGGGGGACTTTTAACACCCCACTTAGATTAATGGACAGATCATCCAGATAGAAAATCAGTAAGAAAACAAAGACCTTCAATAATACATCAGACCAGATAGACTTAACTGATATTTATAGAACATTCCATCCAAAAGCAGCAGAATATACATTCTTCTCAAGTGTACATGGGACATTCTTCAGAATAGATCACATCTTGGGCCACAAAAAAAGCCTTAGTGAATTTAAGAAAACTGAAACTACATCAACCATCTTTTCCAACCGCCACACAATGAGACGACAAATCAACTACACAAAAAACATAAACACCTGGCAGCTAAACAATGTGCTTCTAAACAAACAATGGATCAATGAAGAAATTAAAGAGGAAATCAAAAATACCTAGAGACCAATGACAGGGAAAACATCCCATCCAAAACCTATGGGATGCAGCAAAAGCAGTTCTAACATAGTGGGGAAGGGGAAGGGCCTTCCCAGCACAAAGGGGAGGCAACATGCAACATCAGCACCTGCACCCGCATGGGCAGCTCTGTAACAATGTAACATAACCTGAATCCACGGGCACAGGAGTACCTATAAATGTCCATTCAGAAATTACAGAATGTATGTTACCTTATAAGGGGGACACCTTTGTGTATAAGGGAGACAAAGGGACCAAAGTATAAAAGAAAAAAATAACGGAGGGTATAGAAGACAGCACCCCACTACGTTCGGGGCTCAGCCTCTGGATATGAATCCGCTGAGCCAGTGTTGGCACGAAGAAATGCTGCTTCCTGGCAAAAAGCCTCGGTGTCTCATTTCTCTGTATGTAAGTCCTGTAACATTCCTTGGGGGCTCGTTGGGGATTCGGAGATGGTGATTTCACCTCCTTTTTCACCAAGGTGCAACCCCCTGGATGTAGGGAGTGGTGACCTTCCCTGGTGCCAGCAGACTTATTGATCTGTAGGGGACTAGCCCTCCCAGCATGTCAGGGCAAGAACCCCAGGAGCATGACAGAACCTGGTGAGGCCCAGGAACTAGCCAAGGGAGCACCGCCCATCAGAGTGATAAGAATCCGGGTTCGACTTGGTGGCCTGCCCCTAAGAGGCAGAAGGGGAGCCTGATCACCTCCCAGAGCTGCCCCAGTAGTCTCATAGGAGCTCTCATGCGGGGAGACAGCAGACGAAACCGCAACTCTAAGGCATGGGGCAGCAGGTTGGAGATGTTGTATGAATGCGAGTGATTGATACGGATGACAGGAGAGTCCCCACTCTACCAGACGGGCTGAAGCAAGTGTGGAGTCCTGATCCACGGTTCCGTGGTGATCCTCATGTGGCTTATGGTGGCTTTCTTTGGAGGGGTCCTGACGTTGGGGTTTATACAGTCCCACCAATGCTAAGAGGCACCTGAAATATCTCCCCCAGGAGAACGGCCAGAGATGGACAAAGCAATTGTTTACTGTTTCCCTTTCTCTTCCTGTGTGTGACTGTCATCTTTTAGGGGGGCGAAATGGGTGGAAAACAGAGTAAAAAAACACCCTTGGAATGTAAAATAAAGAATTTCAGGAGGAGTTCCTGTCACGGCTCAGTGGTTAACGAATCCAGCTAGGAACCTTGAGGTTTCAGGTTCGATCCCTCGCCTTGCTCAGTGGGTTAAGGATCCGGCATTGCTGTGAGCTGTGGTGTAGGTCGCAGATGCAGCTCTGATCCCACATTGCTGTGGCTCTGGTGTAGGCCGGCAGCTACAGCTCCCATTAGACCCCTAGCCTGGGAACCTCCACATGCTGTGGGAGTGGCCCTAGAAAAGGCGAAAAGACAAAAAAAAAAAAAAAAAAGATTTTCAAAAGGGATATTCAGGAAATTACGGTACTCAGTTGACTCCTGGAAAACCCTGGATGTTCTGTGAGATAGGCTGGCCTTCATTCAGGGTAGGTTTGCCTTCTGAGGGATCACCAGATAAAGAACTAGTTAGCAAAG